>NC_071285.1:639852-924650 GCF_943735745.2 Anopheles bellator | reverse complement strand
TGCATTCGAAAATTGTTCAAAGCGTGGCATTCCATCTGACGAGTGTGGTTGGTTTGAACCCTCACAAGTGCGCTCCGTTGCGTCACAGTTCTTCGCACGGCCAGGACCTCGGCCAGAACTTTCGCCCCGATCGCGTTTCAACGCTGCTGCTTATCATAATGCAATAAAGTCGAGGTGAAACTTAATAAAGTTCACTCCGTGGCTCCAGTTGTCGCTGGTTTCAGTTACCACTCGGCCTCTCGGACTCGGTATTGACTTTCGCACGTCACCTCACGGCGTAGGTCGAACCCGGCTCGGCGACAAGATGCAAGTTTGTGGTGAACTCTTACGATGGCTGCCAGCCACGGAGACAACGTTGCGCAGGTTGTGGAACTCCGAATTTTATTGGCAGGATATTGAATTACGCTCGCTTCGTGCTCTTCGAGTGTTGCCGAAACTGGCAGCGTCAAGATGGGACAGGCAAACACACCCAACTCGGGGAAGAGCTCCCATACTTATCAAGTATCAAGAAGTCCCATCCAATTCCGTGCAGCTTCCACCTGGTGTTCCCTTGGGCCCCTCGGGTGAGGCA
Source organism: Anopheles bellator (assembly GCF_943735745.2). Lineage (NCBI taxonomy): Eukaryota > Metazoa > Arthropoda > Insecta > Diptera > Culicidae > Anopheles > Anopheles bellator. Next base: position 924,079 of record NC_071285.1, on the reverse strand, counting down.
TGAAGACTAGGCGACCCGCAGCAAGACAAGGGCGTAATACGGTGCCATAAATATAATGTGTCACTTTTTATGATAATATCGGCCTGCGGATCGTGTTTGTAACCACCAAGATGGACGATTCCTTGGGTTGAAGGACAAGGAAGTAAGGTAATTACGGAAGATGAGGTTATTCGGGCCTTTTTCTGCGAACCGGTATAGCCATCTGGTGGAGACACATTTGATGATTGCGGCCTATTCAGGAAACATCATCATCCCAGCAACGGGGTTCCCATCAGCCCCGAATTGCACCACAACGGCCACTTCCACACACTGTTCTATTTCCCACATTCATTCAACCGAACGTCGGAAAGATTGGCACCAAAAGCAATAGATTCGAAGGGTTCGAATCGGGTTTTGATTTTGAAATGCAAAACTAAATCTAAAATATTCAACCAAAACTCGAATTGAAATTTCAAAATTTAATTGAAAAATCGGAATGACTCTGAACCAATGGATGGGAAGCAGCGCACATGATAATCCGCTGGTCTGTCAGGGGGGAGATCGATGACAGTTTCGGGTGGCAAGGGCTAAGGATAAAGGGCACGATTACGAGCCTTACGAGCTAGATTGAGTTTTCCAATCCGAATACGGCCATTGAATCTGAATGTAATGAAGACGTCACGTCAAAGAACTGTGTCCTTCCGAAGTGTCCGTTGCTGGTTTTTACAATCTTCCGACATATTCCTATTCGCCCGTACCGGTTGTGTCTGTTGTCTCGAGGCGATTCCACGTTGCTAATTGCTCTGGAATCTTTCGGAAGCCTTGGGTCTGTTCCAAGGGTCTTCGACTCGACCACTGTCAACCGGACGCGTCGCGTCCTTGGAAATGAAACTTACACGGTTTTATCCTTCAAAGGAGGACCGACCGCCGCTGTACTTATTTGCATAATTTACCTCACTGAAGAGTGTTTGCGTGTGGCCCGCGACTTCGATTCGAACGCTACGGCGGTGGTCCGCAATTAGCTCTTTTTACCAAACCGATCCGTAGGTTGTGAAGCCAACGGAAGACTTGGAACGACAAGCAACAAACAGAACCAACAAGTAACAAACATTGGGGATATTTATATAATCTTAAAGTTCCGATATTCTGGAAGTTCCTTCTGAATCCCAGCCCGACTTCCAATGGCTCCATCGCGCAGAAATGCTAAAGACGCCAATCGTCCGTGTGGAGCAAATCGGCCGGAAAACCTCAAATTGTGTTTACGATCGCTTGGATCGCTATGTAAATCATCGGACAGGCAATCATCCGGAGCGCGAGTCAAACACATCAATAAAACGAATCTCGACGACGGCCGCTCCGTTCCGCCGCAACCGCATAGTGGCCCACTCGCGGCGCCATTAACCTCTAAATCGATATCACGATCTCAATTTAAAGTTTTGCATATGGCACGCGGTCTTGGGCGGGGCGGGAACGGGAACTAAACCGCAACAACACAAGATATTGCACCGATTAAGTTGAGACCCTCAAGAACCTACGCCAACTGCAGTCGCTCTCGCTCGGGTCGTTCGTCAAGGCGATTAAGGAACTTCCTCTCTCCGGACAACCTCAAACAGATTTATATTTCAGACATACTGCACAGGCATTCGGGCAGAGAGAGAGAGACGGAGAGAGGGAGAGAGGGGGAGAGAGGGAGCGAAGGCAAAGAAACCACAAACGGACAGGTTATATTTCAAACATTGAGGTTATCATCTGCGATTGTCGGTTCTCCAAAGCGTGGACGAGTCCTCGGGCGTTCTGGAACCGACAGTACCGTGTCCGTGGCGGACTTCGAGCTCCCCCCTTATCGAGTGCCCCCCTTATGCGGCCACAAACCTGTATCGGACCGGGGAAACCCTGTCAGAAGATATGTGATACGCCAATGTACGGATTTAAGTTATTTTTATATTCCTCCACGGTGAATGCTGCGGATTACCTGGGCACCGCACTAGGGAATCGAAATCGTACAATTTCATTCGTTATCCTCATACGACGGCGCACGGATCTTGGGATATGCGAGATTTGCTGCTCTTATGAATACACATTTGTTGCCGCGCTGTGCTGTGTGCCGGAAGAAGCGATTTTGCCCCGGAGAAAGGCACAATAGAGAGTCAGTAAATTGTGTCTCTGACCCCCGAGTCCAGAGTACCGTTAAAATTCGCGATGCTGCTCATGCGATTTCGCTGATCAGCGTTTGCCATTTGTTATCGCTGATAGATGCACATCGGGCAGAGTCTGACGTGTGATTTATCTGTTCAAATTTGAATTAAGCTCAATCGGAACCTTTTTCGCGGATATTAAAAACTTTCATACAATTATCATCCGCTTCTGAGGATGCTCTTCATCCTTGTCGTGGATGGGAAACAAAATTGCACATCCGACATTTTATGCGCACTTCTCGGCAAGGATAAATCGCTGGATTTCGGAAGACTCTCCAGCGCGACTGTTGGCGTAACCATTTTTAACACATTCAAGTCCGTGCGACATGACATCCAAATAGACTTCCGGCGACGCTCCCGCTGTTGGTACAAGTTACATAACGCCACCGGGAGCAGTTTGTCTTCTGCCACGACGCACTCGCGGGTCAGGTACTACGATATGCGGCAATCCTTTCGGGCGTGCCAACTTAGGCGGCCCGACTACCGGCCTGCCACTCCTGCAAGATTATGTCAACATAAGGACCCCCGCCAGACAGACAGACAGACAGACGGAAAGGAGGTGCCGGAACCAGGGCCTCGGAAGGTGATTCGCTGGCACGCGGGAAAATAAATTACAGCACGTTGTAAATTTGTTCAAGTCGGGCTGCAAGTTTTACCTTTTTTGAGGGCACGTTATATCAGCCTTCGAGTTCGAGCCGTGGCCACTCAGCAAAAGTCAGAGCGCGCGGTCCACGTCCTTGCCCCGCCACCTCGCGCTTGAATGACGCTTGAATCGCTGAGAGGTGTGCAATTGTTGGCCATAAATCTGTGTTGAGCACGGGATTTATCTGTTTAACGGTGCCGGGGACCTCGCCGGCCGATGAAAAATGGGGACGATGCTTAATTTTCCTACCGGATGCGCCCGAAGTTGCCCCAAGATGAGGGCAAAGTTTAACTGAAACTGCAGTTTCGCCCCGGTGCGGCCAGATAACATGACTCGGGGTGGTGTGTCTTGGTGCTGAGGAATGAGCTGTAAGCTGAAAATGATAAGGCTCATACTCTGCCAAGACCTTTTGGACCGTTGTAGAGTGTTCAAAGCTTCCAACGATTTTTCTACCAAAAAGCGAAACAGGGTAAAGCTCCAATGTTTTTTTAAAGGACAACAAGAGACAATAAAGACTTCAATGGTATCACCTTTCGGAAACACTATCCTCTGCCGCCGGGAGTCTTCCGGCGTGTGGCTTAAGGTACGACCCCGCCATAGGAGGTAATTTCGTAGCACGACAAAATGAGGCCCTCCCGCTGGGCGTGTTCCGTATTGGAAGCATAAATCCTGCGCCTCGGGGACACCACCTTGCCCGGCCTGCCGATTATAGGGAAGGGATTTGTTTTTCTTTCGACACCCGACGCCAATTTAATGAAATCCGCTTGAGTTTCCCGAACCCGAATCCCGGACACTCCGTTGGGGGTCAAGCAGGGTTGCTCCCCGCGGGGGCTTCCGTTGTCACCTGCTGCGGTTCGTGTGGCGGGATGTCCTCGGGCAGTGTAATAAATATTAACTTTACCGATACCTTTCGACGACGGAGCCTACCTATGTTCGGGAAGGTTCTTTCGGTTTACTTAAGCGCTACTTATCGATTGGCGTTAATAGGAAAAGTTTTCCCAGAAATTGGCCCACGGTTCGTTAATGAATGAGCTTCGCCCGAAATCCGAAAAAGCTACACAAAATGTATTGCTACATTGCTTCTCGGTGGCTCCAGAATGATGCGTCTCGCCAGAACCTTGCTGCAGTTTAAGCTCGGTCCTGTAGAGGGCTTAGCGTCCCATCGCGCGTATCGTGCAGACTCCGTGGGTAGCATATTTTGCATGTTTATGAATAATTTATTCCTCTCCAAGCTGTCGCCCGGCATCCTGGGCGTGTACTGGGAAACTAGACCGATAACAGACCGGGACCGGCGCACCGGACACAGTCGTCCCGCGTTCTTTACTCTTTATGCCGCCTGTCACTACTTTACACCGTTTGTTGTTTATTCAAACTATCCTCTTTTTTTTTCGCCAACGGAGCACCCGGCACACCCGGCAACGGTGTAACTGGGCGTCCGCCGAGTCCCCATACATCATCCAACTTCCCGAGGGGGCTGGGACTTCTGGCGGCCAACTTTGCGTCGTCGTCTCGACGTTGCCGCGGACATGTCACGACTTATTCTGCAGCGAAAAAACCCAGAGACCGGACCGGAGAATCCGTAACTCTGCCGGCGCGTCATAGTTTTTCCTTTGGCGGGTCGTTGCTCTCCCTCTCTCTCTTTCTCTCGGCGGTGAAAGCTAACACCAGGTTCCCAGGTCTATCATTTGGCCATTACTTCACCTCGTTAACGATGCAGATTCGCGAAGGCAGGGTTGTGTTGGGAAAACTTTAGGGAAAATTGGTGCTCAAAAATAAAGAACCGAAGCTCTCGAACGCGGCCGATTGTAATTAGTGCCATTTAGTGACACACTTCAGTTAAATGTCATAATCATTATCCACTCGCCGGGCTGGTAGCAGCAGCAGCTATCAGTCAATTTGCCATAATTAGCGTCGAAGAGGTTAGAAATTTTCCGCGTCACGCGGCACGAAGCTTCGGCGCGGTTTGAGTGAAAGCATAACTCGTCGTCTCCGCGGTGTGATGATGCCTGATCTAATCGTCTCCGCTCCACGGGAAGATGTCTTTCTCCGGCGGTCTCCGGACTCTGCCGTTAAGTGCCGCCGGCAGTGACTAACTTTTTTATGCCTTTCCCTAGCTCGGCCCGCTGTGGGGCTGGTGAAATTCTGCTTCCCTCGTGCCCCGCCGGTAACGGATCGGTTCCTTTGCGGTGCCGCGCGCGCCTTTCGTTCTACGACCAATTTCGTGTAATTTCCATTATTCAATCACCCCTCCTCGGTTCGGTTCATTACGCGAAAGCGTTTTGCGGGATGCACGATCGCGGCCGATCAATCAATCATTCGAGCCAACACCTTTCTTTTGCGATCGATTCGATGGGTCACAGTGTTTTATATCGGAAAGGCGTACTGAGCTTTTAAATTCCATATTTTTACAACATTTTAGACAAAAGGATAATTTCATCTAAAATAATGTTTTACTATAACAATACAATATTGGAGGATACTTTTGAATTATACAAATTGGCAGACAATCAATAAGTTTTATAAAATGAAAAAAAAAATGATAAGGAGTTAGCAAACGAGGAAAATAAAACGGGATGTGAACTGCGAATGCCGACGTGTTCCCATCCGGTTCCACGCCTGACCAGTGGGCTTCTGGAATTACGCAAGGCTCCCCGGAAGCCTCGGTTCGTTAGCCTGACATCTTGAGCCAGCCCCCCATGCTCGCAGCAACGCGGTTCAATTATGCTTCAAAATTCTTACACGAACACGGGCCAGAAGCTCCGTTAGGTTTGACGCTTCGAAAACATAACCCGTTACCGCCCAGAACCGGGGTGTCGAACACCGCAAGAAGCTCCCGTATAGTCAGCCCCGCCGCAAGGTCATCCCCTCCGGAGACCGGTTTCGGCCGATGGGCCAGTTTCCAGTACTTGTAGTTGTGCAAATAATGTTTACTGCACCAACCGGGGATCGGCTCCGGAATCGGTAGGGAAATCAGGAAGTTAATTTAATTACTATCAATCCCACGGTGCCGTTCGGACCATCGGATCACCGAAGGCGAGGAAACGCCCACCCGGGGTCCCGACGGCCCATAAATATCTATCCCCGGTTGAAGGAAATCCGTGCCCATTTGCTGATCGGGGACCGGCTGGAGACCGGTGAGAATGGACGAGGGGCGATCTTTCATCTTTCGGAATTATGAAATAAATCTCCACCGGTCGGCCGGGGCCAAATGATAGATATTTGTCGTTTGGCGCGAGGCCAAGGTTCCACCGGGCGCGGGCACGAATTCCTGCGCGGGGCTCGCTCGGTTCGTTCGCTATCATCTCGTCGATCGTCGTCCGCGCCGCGCCAACACTTAACGGAAAAGGTCGTGGATCATCTGCGTGGAGCTCGGAAGATTTTATCCGTTCGGGCCGGCCCCCGTCTGAGGTGGGAAGCCACGGCACGGTTATCTGGGAAGCGGGGGTTCGTTGCCTGTTTGGTCCAAACTTTATCAGCATCTCGTCGTGGCGTGGCCGAGGCAAGCCTCATTTTTGTCGCAAGACGACGCTCGGTCCCGACAATGTAGTCACCGCCGGGGCCCGAGAAGGTATTCTCCGATCTCTGATGACCACGCTGTGGTGAAGAGAATTCCTCTCCGGCGCCCTTTTGCTCGGTCCGGCCCCCAGAATGTGCATCGCCGGGGTGACTTTCGAGCTCACCACCGAACGCGACACACGCGGCCACGCTCACATCAATTACAGAGATTAGATACATAACCGGTCCATGATTTATGCGGTTTGCTATCCCCCGGGCGACTACCGGGCGGGGTGCAGTCCTGCCGAAGGGCGACGACAGATGCGAGATCGCGAGAAGATTGACTCCGAGGACGAAAGAACCGTTAGGGCGGCTAAGGGGATTAGGACACCCGGCGACCAAAGATGGATCGCCGCGTGGTCAAGCACACGAAACCCCGGGCTCAGGGGGTGATAAAAATGCAAACTACCAACGGATCCCCCTCGTGACCGGTCGCTGTCTCTCCGGTGGTAATGCCCCGCCGTACCGATCGTTAAAATTGATTAGTTTCCAATAAGAAAACATAAATTGAAAATTTCCGAACGTCGGGCGGGAAGCGAAAACCTTCTAGCGAGGGGTGGCCGACGGGGGGGGCCACCATAAAAAGTGTCATACGTCGATGGCCAGCGATGGCGAGAGAAAGGGCACCACACGCGCCCATAAACTCCCGGAACCCATGGCGCGGTCGGTTCTTAGCTGGACATTCGTAGAGACCGCAGCGCACGGTCCTGACACTCATTTCTTAATACGCGTTGCCGATCGATTAATCCGCCTTTGCGCCTTATGGTCGACAATCGCTGCCCGGACCGCAGAGACGTGCCATAAAATGGTAACGATTCATGGATGATCGTAAAAAAATTAATAGGAAAACTCACACGTTAGCATTACGGCCGCCCAGGATCGTGTGGGGACAGCTCAATCAAATCCGGGTTTACGGCCCAGGCCGATGCCCCGAAAGAAATGGACATTCTTCGGATCGGATCGGTCAAGATAAGGTCAGCTTCTCGGGCCCCGAGCCCCGTAGGCAGTGAATAATTGTTCGAAAGGGACCGCCGTTTGAAATTGTTGTTTTTCAACAATTTCTGACAGAGTATAAGTTCTAGGACCCCGGGGACAGAAATTCAATAACACCGCGGACCGTAGGACGAGATCGTCATAAATCGAGCCTCTCACGGTACGAAGCAAACACAAATTAAAACATCACGTAAAAGACCGGCCAACATCGCATTCGATTACATTATTTTGGCTCACTCCCTACTGCCTCTCTGTTTATCGCCATTACTAAATCATCCTTAATGGCCACGCAAATCCACCGCAGGCCGGCTCGATGTTCGGCAGTACGGCGAACATGTTTTCCCCGGGCGAACCCCCACGTAATGTGTTGTTCCTTTTTCGGGCCGGCGAACATCTTCTTCCCCCGGGTTTGGGCCGTTCGAGAACCGGGCCGGAGTCAGTAGCTCATCAAAATGAGCAAACAAATTTATGGTCGCCTATTGATAGCGAGTGCGGGCGACTTTCTCATTTCGCGATTCGATTCCCGGACCGCGGCTCATCCCGCGGCCAATGCCCAATTTGTGAGAACGGGAACGGGCTTTTCCGCCTCCTTCTAGCCGAGGGTAAACGACCGTTTTATGGTCGCTCATAAATTTCCTCGCCAGAGCGCCAGAGAGCGAGATGGAAAAAGAAACCACAAAACAAGCTCATCATTAATTTGTTTTTAATTTGGACCGGAGAAGAGCGTATCTGAGGCCTCGGAATAGAATACGGAGCGAGCGTTCTGCGGAAAACGACGACAACAAAAACAACATGTTTCGGGGAAGAATACGATCAAGAATCAAGTGGCTCTCGAGAGGAGCAGAAATTTATGCACCTTTCTAGGATCTAGCTCGGGACAGCCCCAAGGCAACGCTCTAATTTGCGGCGATGATGTCACGGTCCGCCATCGAGATATCGGCCAGTGACAACATCCCGCAGCGAACGCCGAGGTTCGAATTAGATTGCCGATTTCGGCCTGACAGTTGCCGTGTCTACATATTTGCTTCCTCTCTGGCCGATGGTTGCCACATTTGCATAACAGCAGTACGGCAATGTCGGGTTAGGATTGTATATTGTGTGCTCAGTGACATATCTTATCCGATAAGACGCATCGCGGAACAGATCCACATGCTCCTCTGTAAGGAGGTCCTGCCAGGAAAAGGCTGTTGACCTAGAGTTGTGTTGGTAACTTATTTACTACGATACCGACACCTTATCACCAGTCACATTTGGATAGTAACTTAATAATTTGATATCGGAAAGGAATGAAAGCAGAACGGGATCTTTTGGCTCCTCAACTTTGAGACTCAGCTCTCAGCCATCTTGAAGCTTTCTCGAGCTCCACTGATTGTCAGCTTCGCAGGACTTGTTTATCGCATCCCAATGCGGTCACGTACCCCATAATGATGTAGAATTTATAGGTCTCCCCAGTTCCAGCGTTAGCAGCTTTTACTTTTCCCTCTTTTCCGCTTCATCGGCTCGCAGCTCGCGGAACAGCGCAACCTATTAGACAGGGGCCATTTGCCTAATAAGCTTCACTACACCCCGCTATTAGGCCCGACTTTTACGACCCTTTTACCCAGCGAAGTCGAAGGCCAGTATCTGTCGTGGTCCGAGAACATCAGTTCCGAGCGATCTAAAACCATTCCGTTCTGGAAAAAGGAAGAACTTTTGTTTTCGACGATCAAATCAAAGCCATAAAGCGACGGCCTTTTCGCGGCCTTTCCAGAAATACGATTCCGCCCCCCGATACGGGTTCTTTCGGGCCTTGGCAATCGTAAATCGGAGAGGGTGGGCCGGTCGAAACCAAGAAACGCGTCAGCCATTTATCAATCAATCACACGGCGAATCTGGCCCCGACGGTCCACCAAAGCGTCTAGACCCTCCGTCTGTTTGTTTGTTTGTTGCTGGAAATAGCTCAAATTCTCGTGTCCATCTTTGGCCACTTCCCCCCCTTTAGCTTGTGGCCGCGAACCGGGAAAGTTTGGGAAACGGAGACGGATATAATTTATTTGCGCTACGATGAATAATTAATTTTTGTCAAGAACCCAAACGCTCTGGCGACAGCCGTACCGAAATAACTCGTCCGAGCTCTCCGGGTCCGGGCCCTGGGAGAGTTTCGTGGCGACGATCTAATTAGGCGTAGCTTCAAACTCCGCCTCATTAACGGGATCGTTCTGTGGCGCGCGCGCGCGGGAAGATAAAAGAGCCTTCTATCTTCGAGAGGCGCTGGTGTCCATCTTTTGAACGAGGAGGTCGGCCACAGTGCACTGAGAGCGTGTAACGGACGCACTTAAAAATAAAGACATTAATTTAAAGACACAACCCGGCGCCGCAGCGATGAGTGTCGCCCGAGGCTCCGTATATTTTCCGCCGTGTTGACACGAGAGTCTTATTGCGGCGGCCAGACCGCGCCCCGTCCGCCGTCAGCATTTCAGCTTACACCTGTGATTATCCTGTAATCATGATCATTTGTTTTATTTCATAACATTTTATGCTCTCCCGTTTAGTCCGCGATCGTGCATCGAATTTATGGTGCAATCGTAGTTTGCAACCCACCTGCAATGGGGCCATTGGCGCCCCCAGAGGAGGGCCGGCTGATTGCACTGCCTTCCCGGGCACTCGATTGTTTCGCCGATGCGCCGCCAATGTCATAAAGTGGCCCAGAGAAATGGTTCCTCTTCGAGCGAGAAATTGGCCTCGGCACGGCGTTTACAATGTGCACTTCAATCAGCCAATGGATTTCTAAGTAATTTTACGGACCGGAGCCAGCCAGCCAACGGAATCGATCACACGCGGATGAGGGGACATGAGCCATCATTTTCCGAAGCACCCAAGCGCGAGAGCGTACGCATTCTCATAAAGTATGCAGCGTTCGGTGGTGGGTAGCGACCTGTAAATATTTGATGCGTGTACACCCATGACGCAAGTGTCGTCGCTTATCGTCGCCATTACGCCATCGTCATCCGACGACGACGCCAGCGATGCTTCGTCTTAATCAAAGCCCCACCGGCACCGACGATGGCGGAATCTTGCTTACCGGCGGATAAGGGTAACGCCCCATAACTTACCGGCAGTCTTCCTTTTTGCCCGATCCGATCCACAAGGACGACGACGGAGCGAGGCTGCGATTCCCACTTATCTTTGATGTGATTTTAATAATTTATTTTATTGAACCATTTATCGACGGGTGTCATCGATGCCGGGGTCTTGAGAAGGATGAAGCAGAATGACGATGGAAAGCCATCGTTCCTTCTCCGCTCAATATGAAGACGATCGGAAACTGCTGACTGGTAAAATGGTGAGAGCTTCTTTCGAGAAGAGTGACTTCCACCAAAGAGGCTCTCAGTATGGTAATGTAAATTTTATCACGTTTATTCGAAAAGGTAAACGAAAGGTTGAACTTCACTCCTTTTCAAACCACGCAGTGTAGTGCAAAGTGAAGGCGATTCAATTCCGCGATTCCGCTGATGAAGAATCGTTAAGCCGCATCCGATGACGGGGTTAATTATCCGCGATGCCGCGGTGCAGGAAGTCGCGCCCGTAAACCGATCGGCGTCTCGGGCGTTGCATTAATTTGCTCGAAATGCAAAACACGGCCCCCGATACGGCCCGATTCTAGGCTCCTTTTTGTATCAGCTATCACTAGCCGGCCCCGAGAAGATGGTGGCCGGCTGGTGTTCCGACCCGGGCCATGGTGTGATAAAAGATTCATTTAAAGTACACTCATAAATTATCAATCTTCCATTGCATGTAGAAGTCGTCCCAAGACGGCGCGGTCGGTCCGCGGCCGTAGTGCAATAATCCGACCCAATGCCGCCCGAAGTAATGGAGAACGATGTGAGAAATGGCCGCTCATCGCCTCGCCGCACTCGTATCCTTTTTCGGCTTGCGCCACTATGTGCCCGGTGGGGCCCTCTGGAAGCCCATCTTCTTCCCGCCAGGCGTCCCGCTGGTGGGACATAAATTTTCTCCCGTTTTCTATTAAATGTGCCCCATCAGCCATTGGCAACGAAATCCGATATTAATGGCGCACCGAAAGAGTGCCTCATACCGCGCCGAGACACCGTAAGAGAAATGGGGCCCGTCTATGGCTTTACGCTTTTGTTCGCGGATTTTCAATACTTGTCCTCCCGATCGGCGGCGAGAAGTTCTGGGTGGAATTTAAGTGATTTTCAAGTCGAAATTTAATTCCAGTCCTCAAGCTAGTCCTCGTTCGTATCGTATTTTCTGGCACGCAATAAACAGCGATCGGTTGCGTATCTCCGGTTCGTGCGGCCGACAACGATCGGATGTTAACGAGCCCCCGTTTCCCGTTGGACGGTATCGATCACCGGGAACGCCTTCGGAAGTGCAACAAGTAACCCCGTGGAAGGGAAGGACAGCGGTCGAAGCATTAATTGCAGTGTGCGTAGGACCCTTTCTCTGGGCCCCCTGCCGGCATCCATGATTAGAGAACCCGGGCTCTTCACGCTCGAGGTACCGGTTCGTGTCGTGACACTCCTCCCTGGAGTTACTGGAGAACAGCGATTACGACGCCCTCCAGAGACCACTGCGGCCCTGCTTCTATCGATCGGTCCGACACGCGGGGCCCCCGGAGGCTATCCAAAGTGAGTGCAAATGATATAAAGTAGCCCTAATCGAAGGTTTCCTGGGAGATGCTGGGGCTGCTACCGGCAATTTAGCTGCCGTCTCGAACGCCCGAAGGGTGCTACCCAGTTACGGATCCCGGATCGAGGCCAGCGCTCTGTTGGGCCGGAAGGCACGAAAAAATCACGATCCGTTAGCCTCCCGGCTCCGAGACGCGTTAGATCCGAAGCGGGCCACCACAGATTAACCACAATTAACGTCAGTAATGAGGGCAGCGCTTCTCCACGCGTCCGTTGAGTGACGTTCGTCACCAACAGGACAGCCCTCCGATCCGACGATCATTCAGACATTTTGAGGTAACCGATTTAGTTGGGCATTTTTCCAGAAGCTTTTCCACATTTGAGAGAGATTACAGAGGGGAAAACTTTGTTGGCCTCCGTCGTTCGGCCACGACGACCCAAACTTTCGCCCATCGCCAGGTGTCGATGAAGTTTTCCACGTTTAGAACTTTTATGCTGCCCATTTCTCTGCACCGCGAAACGGCCACGATACACAGCCCTCCGTTGGCCCCCTGATTAGAGCGGGAAGATGGGCGAAAATCATGGTACTATAAAATAAAACTTGTGGTGCAAATTATGCTCCGGAGCGAGAAGGAGCGGCGCGCGATCATCGTCACAATCTGTATGATAATTTATGCAAATCTTCGCCCCTCGGTGATAATCACCCCTGGGAGCCATGGGGGGAGAGCAGCACCGAGTGGCCACCGGGGGTTAATATGCTAAACAGGCGGCGCAGGGCCCCAACACAAATATTGAACCGGAGTGTCCGGAGAATTAAAATAGTGTTTTGTTGAGAACGGGCCGCGGACACTCTCGATCCGTCAGAAACGGAAATGCGAAAAGCGCTTGTTCTGCTCGTCGGCTGTAATCATTGGAATGGACCCCAGCCCTCACTTACAGTTACTTCACTGTGCGCGGGTCGAGTTTTTAGGGGTCCGAGACAAAAAATCGTAACGGAACTAAACCGTTGCTCTCGCGCATTAATTGCAGCTTTCGTCGTCGATCTTTTTTGTGGCCTCAGGCCCGTAACCGTAGCAATGTATTTGACGGCCCTTTACTCTTCTGCTTCTTCTAGGTGATGTCCTGTCCGGGGTCTGCTTCGTCGGCCAGCTGGACACACACTCGCTGGCGATGTTCCTACTGATTCCGCTCGTCATCTACCTGTCGATCGGTGGGATCTTCCTGCTGGCCGGATTCGTGTCACTGTTCCGGATCCGCACCGTGATGAAGCACGACGGGACGCGCACGGACAAGCTGGAGCGGTTGATGCTGCGGATCGGGTTCTTCAGCGGCCTGTTCATCCTGCCGTCGCTCGGGTACCTGGCCTGTCTGTTCTACGAGTACTACAATTTCGACGACTGGATGATCCAGTGGAACCGGCAGATGTGCAAGATCTTCTCGATCCCGTGCCCGGCCCCGAAGCACGGTGGCATCGTCGGCGGAGGCGAGGAGGACAAGCCGATCTTCCACATCTACATGGTCAAGTACGTGTGCTCGATGCTGGTCGGCGTGACGTCGAGCGTGTGGCTGTGGTCCGGCAAGACGGTCGTCAGCTGGCGGCAGTTCGCCGAGCGGCTCCAGGGCAAGGACACGCGGAGCCGCGGGGCGTACGTCTAGTAGCGGGTGACCCGCGTGCGGATCGTTGCGCGCCACCCGGCAGTACGCATCACCGCACGAGTCATTAGGTTTTAGGGCGCTCATCATCGTCATCAGCGGCAGCAGCAGCATACATCATTCGTTTCGCTCTAGTTTAAGAATGACCAAATATCTGTGTAACGAAGAGACGACCCGAGGCAATTATAGATAGTGTACAGCGGCTACGGGACCCCCGTTTGGGGTCAGTTTCATAGGGCGAGAGAGAGAGAACATTAAATCGTATCGTTTGAATTAATCGACGATCGGGCAGAGAGCTAGCATTTATCGGGCAACGCATCGAGCGAAGCGGTTTTAAGTTGCCACCGGTACCGATCAATGTTCCGATGTCCCGCGCACTGCTTGGGGACCGAGCAGATTTAGCATTTATTATGAGGATTAAGGCACCGGAAAAGCTAGGAGTAACGGCGAAAAGAAAATGTAATTAGTGTACCATATACCCCGTCAATACCCTTTAATAAGGTACTCTCGATAGAGGCGATTAGCGACGGAAGAGGATCACCCCATCGGCATCACACTGTAAATAGAGACTCATCGATCGAACATCGATCCCACACGGCAAGTGGTCGATCGCTTTTAGGTCACAGGCACCTTAAGGCACGGACGTATCCGTCGTTAGAGAATTACTTTACCTCCGTTCGCATAAGACTCTGCTCTTCTTCCTACCTCGAGCCCCTCGAGCCACGGTTCTAGTTCTAGCCTCGCTGGCTCCGAAAGCTCATAATGGCAAATTACTCCGGACAATTGCGACGCGTGCTAATTAGGTCCAATCCCTAGGCAAGAGGCGCCCAACCATCACGTAACGACAAATTCAAACCCCCCCTTTCGCCACTTTCGGCTCCCGGTTAAGCCATGCGACGACGACGACCGAGACCGAGAGAACCGAAAATCCGATCGTCGTCATACATGAATATTAATGAAAGCGTAAGCCATTATCGGTAGCGCGGGCCGCTCCTCTCGGCATTCTTCGGACACCACACGGCTCCGGGGTGCCAAGGTTCTCATTATCTTGTGGCGCAGTGATTTGAGATTCCGATAGTGTTCCCGGTCCAGAACGTGCAGTCGCGACGACGTGTTGGCCGACGGCAGGACCACCTGAAGTGCGGCCCCCGGAGCAGTGCGCCCATTAATTATCCTGCCCGTAGATTACGGCCTCCGTGCTGTTCCGGTTCGGGCCAAGCACACTCCAGACGAGTACCACTTTTTGGCCCGTGTCGGGCCCGGCCCCCGGACCGTTTGCGGTTTTGTGTGCTCAGACCCGACTTCTGAGCTCGGGTCGGTCCGCCGTCAAGCGACAATCCTTCGGGGTCGCGTGGTTACAAATTTAATTAATCATCAACATAAGCATCACTCAGCCAAACGGGCAGGACCTCCCCGGGACGGGCAACAGGAACGTGGCGGCCAAGTTTAACCTGCGCTGTCAAAAGTTAAACGAATAAACAATAATTCTTCAATTAACGACGCTGACGAGCGCCGTCATGTGCAGGGCGGGTGCCGGCCAGGTCCGGATTCCCGGGAGTGACGTGATAAATTAGAACGGACGTTTACATGCAGACGGTGCCACCGGTGCTCTTGATTTAACTTTTATGTGCTTAACGTCTTCCATCTCAACTCTAAAATATTGCTCAATTACGCGCCAAACGCACCCCGCCCGAGTTCCTGTCTATTGGCCAGCCAGTGTGTGAATCGGATTGGCGCGCTGCAACACAACATAAAAATGCAATTTTCTTTTACGACCCCTAAGCACTTCCTCTCCTCGAACACTCGTTGGCATACGGATACGGAACGGATTCCACGGAACGCGCGAATGGAGCCTGCGGCGTCTTGCGTACGTTTGTCACCATGATTGTCCGATTTGCGACCGAACCCCCCGGTATGCTGCTATCGTAAAAGTGGTGCTCAAGCGGCAAATAAAATCGATTCCGGGCCAGCTTCCAGCGCGCGCGCCAGGAAGTCGGGCCCCGAGTCGATTGTGAATTGATTTCCAAACAAATCAGCAGGAGCAGCAAAACGAAGGAAGAGGTCCTTGCGGCCTAGGCGACTCACATTCTTTTTCTTCCGGTGGTCGTTTCGAACAATCTAAAAATAACTCACGAACCTAGGCGGGGGCCACTTTGACGGGCACCCCGGCAAGCTGGCGGCAGCAGCTTTAAGGAACTGTGTTGATAAAAGGCAGATAAGGAATCAATTCTGAAGGAGCTCCACGGAGATGTTCCGATTGGTGGCATTTATTTTTGTGTGCCAGTTGTTGGGAAAACAAACTTTGTCCTCTCGTGTGTCTGCTTGTGGTTTGCGAAATGTCCATTAAATTTACGTCCTCCGGAACGATACGAAGGTCCTCCCGAGAGAGTGTTCCTTAATTTGGCCGACCCGACTCGCTTTCGAAAACAAAATCTCAACGTTTTCGGCCACCCAGCCAGTGTCGGGATAAATGAGAAATGTGTTTATCGCCGGACACACCACGTCCCCGAGAGTGTCCGCAAAGTGTCCTTCGACGACGTGGAGTAAGAAATGATAAATGAAGTGACAGAACTCACCACCGTCTCGTTTCTCGTTTCGTCCTCGTGTGGTCCCCAACGAGGTCTTCATGTGGCCACTCTCGGTCTCGGTCTCAGGTTCCTGTAAGTTATGTCCCTCGAAAAGTGTACTAAAATAAAATCAAAATTCGCTATCGCTCTAGGTATTAAAGCATAAGTTTAGTGTAGGGCTTCGCGTGGACCAACGGGGTCCAATCGTGGGGTCCAAGCGTGAAGAGCATTGCCAAATGTTTGCTCTCCACCCGAAGGAATTAAACGATAAAAAGGGCAGGGCTCAGCGCGGAGGGCTTTCAGTTTACGGCCGCTAAAAGCTCAACAGAAAAACGTGTCATAAAATGCAAATGTCCCGGAGGAGCGGGGCGCCCGAGTCCGGATCGGCCCCGGCCTAGTTGCGCTTCACGTTTGCTGCCTTTCTCTCACGTGTTAGTCATTAATGTAGATTTCGTTAGACAAACCACCCGACGGATGGCTCGAAAGGAGTGTGTCCTTTCCGGTCCGAGCCACTCCGATTCCGATTCCGAGAGCTTCAGTGTGCCGCGCTTCTGTCGGTGTGTCCGGTATGTGTTTCTATATGTACAAACTAAAGGGTAATTTAAGGCAAGCCGCGCAGCTTGACTAGTAACCGATAAGCAAGAGAGAGAGAGAGACCGCGATGGCCGCATAATGATTAAGTCGCGCATCCAATAAACTATTAGCGGAATCTTTAAACGATGTTCTCGTGTGCCGTGTGGACCGCGGACCCATCGGGGGGCCCATATCGACACTCTGTCGACGGATCGGAGCCGTATTTTTAGATACGACGCGCGTGCGTTCCCCGTTAACCCGGGCACCCGGGATAGGTATGTCACCGAGCGGTACGCGGTTGGGTGGAGGATAAATTCCGCGAACACAAAACATCGACCATCGGGGTTCGGAGTCTCCGTGGCCGCGTGCATTGACATTTTTGCGCGCGTCTTATCGCCATCGCCATCGGACACCGGACTCTCCGTTCGTATTTTTGCTTAAATTGTTTAACTTTAACTAGAGTCGGAATATTCGATTCGAGAGCAAGCTTCTCTCCGTTCAGAATGTGAATGGAACCGCAATGTGTCCCGTGACAGTGTGACGGGCGTGTGTTTCCGACAGTTCCCGACGGTGTCAAAATACCGTCCACGTGAAATGCAATTACGTCGCGCATCGGTCGGTGGCTTTCTGAAGTGACGCAGGACCCCCCCAAAAATTCCTTGCGGTGGCCCTTGCGGTGGTTTTCCGAAGGATCCCCCGGATCCGTGAGTCGCTTCAAGTATCAATCAGTCAGCCCATCGAAAACCCTTCGGCTCTCTCTCTCTCTTAACCCGGCCGATGGGTTGATTAATGACTTGCGCTTTTTGCCGACGCACGACCCGGCGGGACCCACGCCGCCGGGGCTGGTGACACCGAAAATGGCACCTTAATTTGGTGAGAATTTCCGGAGGTGAAGTCAGCACATTTTGCGGACGAGACGTCGACAGTTTATTAAACGTTGGATCGGAACCGTTGGTGAGTATTTTACAGTACGGAATTAATTTTAAAGTCATCCACCAGAGCTGCCAGAACTCACGGGGGGGGTCACAACGTACGTTAAAAATGTCCCATCCTTCTCCGTCCCATCTTGAGTGGCAATCTCGGGGGAAATGCGTTCGCCACTTCAATCTAATGCACTCGGTAAAAAAGGGAAACATATTGGCCCCATCCATCTTGGGGCCGCAAACACCGGCGATGCGCCGTGCTGTGCTATCTCTTGCTTTATGGTCCTCGAGATAGCTGAAGGATATTAATTTCGCTTCCACTACGAAAGTGTCCAGTAAAGTAAACAGGGTTCAAGAACTTTCCTTTCGGTTGATTGGCTTGCGGTGCTCAGGCAAATGATCGTAAAATGATGAAAACAATTTAATTATGGGCAAGGTTTAAAATAAAATCGATCGTCTGCAGAACCAACCCCTTCAATGACCGCTCGCCGCCATTCCTGTGGAAAGCTTTGCCCGGAGCTGTGGAACGTTGGCGCACGGAATTCGGAATTCATAGAATATTATTCCGCAGCAAATGGCATTTCAATGGCGGAGGCAATGGAATCGTCGCCATCGCGTGTTGTGTAGGAAATAGAGACAGAAAACTTCGCTTCCCGTGGCGATATTTTTCCCCATTGTTCCGTTTCCCATTTTCCCGCGCGAATGCTTTCCCGGCCCTTGCTTTTGACCACCCCTTGGTCGTGTCGTGGTCGATTTTGTAATGTTTTTGATTAAAAAACCCCGAAAACCTCGGCCCATTTATTAATTCCTATCGTTTGCGGGGTTGCAGCCGAGCATAAGTGAAACATTGTCTCTGGCCCAGAGGGACAGAGCCACCCGGTGGTGACCAATTATTTGCGATCACCCCGACCAAACCCGAAACGAAAGGAAAAGAGTAAAACTCCATTGTTTGCTGCTGCTGACCCCAGCGCCGGTCCCGGCTCCGGTCTGTGCGCCCTCCCCACGAGCACAGAACGCTGCTGAACATGAAATGTGTGTCCTTTCGCTGGCCACAGCAGCGGACAGGAAGATGCTTCTGTTTTGGAGTTCGAATTATTGTCTCGTAAACGTCGTAAGCGCTTTATTGGCCATACCGGTCCGGGTGGGTCCGAGGACCTCTCCCCGTCGCGATCCTGGTCTTCCCGGGGCTTTACCCCATTGTTCAACACTTTGGGCCGCGCTCGGTGAGGAAGGTCTGCGGTGGACGTGTACCGAACACACGCAAACCTTGGTCGGGAACCAGGTTTTCCAGCCCTCTTTTTTTCGTTGTCCCGTCCGTCCGTCCGTCCGTCCGTTCGTGAGTTTTATGTTTGTCCTCCGAGTGCGACATGACTTGCGCGCGCCCAGGGCCCTGGGGGTGCGGGGCCGCAAAGCAACATTCGAAGCGAAACTATGTCGGCGGATTACCGCCTTCCTGCCTTCCTCCACAATCCGCCCCGTATTCGTATCGGAAAGGGACCCGAGTCGATGACTTAAATTGGATGAAAAGTACAAAATTTATTCGCCAACAGCGCGCTCTACAGTGGTAAAGTTTCAAGCGACCTCAACTCAGGAGGGCACAAATCACAGCGGAACATACGTTGGCCAGAATCCGTATTTTTATAGTTGAATCGTATCAGCGTATGAACTCAAGTTCCTAAGTTCCTGCGAGGGGAACTTAAGGGAACTGCATAATATTGCCTGACTTTGGATATACTTTTAACGTCCAGTCGTTGGCTCAGCCCCCGGTTTAAAGCTTGGCCAGCCTTCACCGCAGATGCCAGACGTTCACCATTTCGAAGAAGACGATGCGCCACAAGAAGTTGCTGTTCTGGCCTCGCTACGGTTGTCAGTTTCAATTTACATACACATCGCGGTGTCTGTGTTTTCGCGTGACAGGCGGACAGGCGGACAGTACGGACCAACCGCTCCTGCCGGGGACTTATCGGTTATCGGTCGGGGTCCTGGTCTGGTGCGTGGCGACGGCCTTACCAATTACGGGGCCGTCTGAGGCCGATTCCAGGACGTCCCGACTCCCGACTGTCAGCGGTGCATTGTTTTGTCATAAAGTTATCATTACGCAAACCGATGTCCGATCGATCGTCGTCGTCCGTCGGACCGGTCAGCTCGATATGGAAATCGTGGTGCCCATTTTAATGCGGCCCGCGGGTGAAATGGAAAAGGGGAAAAATTAAAAACCCGACCCCGGACCGAATCGAATCCGGAGTGGCGGGGATCGCCTTATCAAGATCCGTGCCCGTGACGGAATGGAAATTAATATTAATATTATTTGCTCGGCCCCTCCGGGGTTGCTTCGTGGCATTGCGGAACTGCGCCCGGCGTCTAATCAGACGGACATCTCCCCGGCACAATCCGGACGCCTTTCCAGGCGCGGCCTTGCACAGAACAGAAGAAGCCAGAAGTCTGCAAACGAACCGTCAACCGTCAACCCGCCTCCGGGGCGGGAAGGTATGAAAACAAATTGACGCCGGGAACGAAATGTTTATAAATTGCGTTGTCAGACAAATTTAATTTGTATCCATCATCCGGGGGCTATCCGGGATTGGATTAGAGTTGAACACAGTTTTCGCCCCGGCGCCGCCGTTCGGGGCGACCGCCTTTCCGACAGATGAGTAGCCGGGAACGCCGGGGTTTGTATGAAAGAATCATATTTGTTTAAATGTTTTGTGGTCGATCTACGGTTCACGGGGGACGTTTCAGTGGTTCGACAATGAATTCCGGCCGAAACCAAACATCGAGTCCCTAATCAAACCGAACATGTGTGCACTTTCCATCATTTAATTTATTGTTTTCCACATCAATGGTTTGCTTTCGTTTCGAAACACTTTCATCGATCGTCCGTTTCAATTAACCCCAAATTAAAAAACCTTTCGGCCAAACCGTTGAGTCTCGGACTCTCTCTTTTCGAAGTTTCTGTGTTCTGTGGTAATTTATTTTATCGAATGTTCGGGATCACGCACACGTCACGTTTTGTGGATTATGTTTTTAATGGTAATGTAATTTTTAATCATTTTTAACGGGAAACGTGATGCTCGATTGATGCGTTGACCGTTGAAATAAAAAGCAGAGAGAAAAGAAACTCATTACTGCCAATTGTTATGATGACACCGGCCATTTGCAGGAAGTGCGCGGTCCGGCGGAAGTGGGCCATAAATTTCCATCACATGTCGCGCCACGCCACACGGCACTAATTATGTTTGTTTGTTGCCCAGGGCGGTGTGTCGTTCGCGGCCACCAGGACGTGGTGACATTTTGGCGAACAAACACGTTCCAGCCGCCCCGAGGACACTGCCGAATCCTGCCTTGGCATCCTGGCCGATATGTGTTTGTTTAAAATATGGAAAATGGAATCGTCGACGGGCCGGGCTGGGGAAAAAAGCGCCATGACAAAGCCAACACAGCTCTGTCGGCATCTGTCGCATCCGGGAGATCCGGCGCTGATTGATATACATATGTTTGTGCGGTTTCGGTTTCACCCGGGGCGGGGACTCCTAACACCACCCAACGCAAACGGAGGAAATGGAGTGACCAAAAAAGGCAATATTTGCCGGCGACCACCATCTGCCGGCGCGAGAGGCGATAGTTGTGTCCGATTGGTCCGATCCTCATGCTGAGCATAAATTACACTCCGATACTCACGAATGTTGTAACAAACACGTGCCAGTGTTTGATTGATTGCTAATTGATAAAGAATTGGTTGTGGTTCGCGTTCGAAACGAAACCGAAATGAATCAGGTCAAAACTTCCTGAGCGATAAGAAAATGAGATCAAGAAAGGATTGTGATTGTGGGTTCGTTTAAGTTTATCGCCAATAACGACCAATACTTCTACGAGAGAGGCATTATGAAGCCAACCTGTAAAAAGCCAATAAATTTTCCTACAAAACGGTCCATGTTTGACGCAAATTGGACCATCGGAAGCATCGTAAATAAAGTTTTGAAATTCACCCAAAAATCTCGGTTTTTATTTTTCCCCAACCCAAAGCGAAAAAAATCCAAACAAATCCGAAACCCGAAAAATCCCAAATTTGACCAGGAGAGCAGGAGCCGCAGCAGGAGCCGGATCCGATCGAGATGCGCCGTTGCGATCGCCATCGTGCGCCGATATCCAAAACTCAGCCAAAGTATCAGGAGCGCATGATGCGAGAGAGCTGTTCGAATTAGCGCCAACGCTAGAAGAGTACCCAACGGACACTAGTTCTCTCGCTCGCCCCTTCGCTTTCGGATGTCCCTCCAGCTAGATCGCATTCATTTCAATTGCATTTCGGACCATCATCATTTAGAATCTGCACGCTGGAGTTGATATTTTATGCATCCCAATTTCATTCGCTCATGGCGCGCTGGCCGCTAAGAGCTTTTCGCGTTTTCATTTCGCCTCGTGTTGGGCAAATAATTTCCATCCCTTTCTCCGATAATGCGCCGTAAGCAATTAAAACAAGTCCAGCGCCGGGCGTGGGAAATAAAAACGGAAAACCCGCTTCCGAAAATGGGATATTTGGCAGATTCCCAAGACGTTTGCTGGACACGCTGGCCATCGCCAAAGCGCTTCTCGTTACCGAGAGCAGGACGAGGGAATGGACAAAGTACAAAATAACGATAATAACACTTACGGCCAAACATTGCACCAGAGGAAGGCTTTCTGTTTCGGTTGCAGTGAGTGCAACCAAATACGCTACGGAAACCCCTTAAGTCAGCCCACTTTTTCGGTGCCAAATCGTGGGGTCTTTCAATTAATTTCAGTGTCACGCATTAGAAACAAACTTGCTGCAATTTTTTTTAATAATTATAACTGTTTTTCCTTTATTGAATGGGATAATAAAGTATCTACAAATAGAATAATAATATGATACGCATAATAATTACGATAAAAGATAATGATAATGATAGTAATGTTCTCCTAGCGCGTTGTTTTTTCTCCCTCAATCGTCTCAGGATCGCTTCAGCTGCCCAGCGCAGGTTGTGTTTTAAAAAGCAACATAAAACCAAATAAAAACTACGCTTCGCCTGGTGCGCCACCGGCGCAGCATCGCTCGGGCAAGAAATTTACAGCCTTGACGGGGTGGCGTTAGGTTATGATCACTTCGGGAGTTACTCGAGCGTGCCGGCGACGCTCTTCGCTAAATCTCGCGCCACGTTCCAGCCATTTCTCGGTGCTTCCTTTTTTATTCGTTTGCTTAATCCAATTTACATGTTTTAAAAGAAGTTAACATTACCGATACCGGTTCACCGGCAGCAGCTGGGGCTGCCGATCGCCGAGACTCTGCTTCGATCTGGATCTGAAGGAACCGTGCGTTATGGGTTAGTTTGCTTACGTTTAGTTGGGAGGGGGGCCGCCTTGATGTTACTACAAACGATCGGAGACTTGTCTACCTTACCAGTGGACGTGTTCGATTGTTGCTGCTGCTGTTTAATCGGATCCGGATCCGATGCTTGCCACGTAGAGCGTTCGTGCCCAAAATGATGCCCAAACAACAAAACATTAAATGCATTTGTGAGCAAGCAAATCCAGGCGGTGGCGTGGCGTGGCGTGGCCGTTAAAAGGAAAGTTTCAAACCATTGTTTCGCCACTGAATCTGTACAGTCCGTTCCCGCCGTCCAGGCGGGGGGGACGGAAGTGCGAAGGGGGTACGATCGATAATAAAAGAAAAACGGATCAACATAACAAAACGTTCGCGAAAGTTTACGAATAAAATAAAGGTAAATATGATCGCGCTCGCGTGTCAATATAGAGACCGTCTAACATCGGGTCCCCCCGGGGCCGTGGTCGTATCCGCCGGTTGGGGGGCCTTCGTTTCTACTTCAGCGTAAGCCGCACACTCCCGTTCGGCAGCTTCTTCATCATGTTCCACACCTGTATCCGCGTCATCTTCGCGATCGAAACGTCGTTAATGGCAACAATCTCTTCACCGGCACGCAGCACGCCTGACTTTTCCGCGGCACCACCTTTAAGGGACAGAAACGGTCGTTAGAGAAGCGCACGATCGACTGGCAGAGGGCAGAGTGGACTTACCCATGAAGATTTTCTTGATCACCAGCGGCTTGTTGCCGGCCGGCGAGTCGAAGCCGCCTTCGATCGAAAACCCGAGACCGGCCCCGTCCTTCAGCACGTCCACGATGCGACCGGAACCGGCCGGAAGTTCGCCCGCCATCGGGGCCACGGTGCGCGTGAGCGAGTGGGACGGAGAATGTCCGCCGTCCGTCGACAGCAGTCCGTCCTCTGACCCCGTCGTCGTCCCGTCGAACACGCTCTCGGCTGCGAAAAAGAAAGTTGGTGACGGGTTAATTTTCACACTCTATCTCTCTCCCTTTCTCTCTCTCTCTCTCGCTCTCACCTTCGTTGGACGCCACATCGAGGTGGTCAAGATCGAGCGAGCGGGACGCCTTGTGCTGGATCTTCAGGTTCAGTTCCGTGTTGCCGAGTTCGCTCTTCTCCGCCAGCGAGCTGAGCGAACCCATCGACGGCCGCTTCAGCGATTTGGCGATGGCGTCCGTCACGACGAGCGATTTCGAGCGGGTGATGACCATCAACACTTCGGGCCGCGGCGTCTGAAACGAAGGGGGGCGCGTTGGGTGAAACATTTCGCACTGGGGGCAGCCGGGACACGAACCGATCGGGCTGCGTCTTACCTTAAGTACACTGAGCGACTCGCGGTGCGTCAGGCCGCGCATGCTGAGCCCGTTGATCGACAGGATCCGATCGCCCTTCCGCAGCCGGCCGTCCTTCTCCGCCGGTGAGTTGGTGAGAATTTTGTGGATCTGCGGCGAAAAGAAAACGTTCAGTCAGTCACCGGGGAGGGGTTTGAAACATTTCACGGGGAATATTTCACTCGCGGGGCTCACCGTGATCTCTTTCGCTTCGTAGTCGGAACCGCCGGCCAGCGTGATGCCGATGCTGCTCTCGGGGGTTTCGCGCTGCAGCACCACAACGAACGCGTCGGGTGTGGCCAGCGGCGGGTCCGCTTCCTCGATTATGAGCTGCAGGTCCTGGGGCGTCATCAGACTGTGGCTGCTGCCGAGCGACGAGTAGCTCCCGTAGTCGGACGGCGTGCTTTGCAGGGTTTGCGACGAGCCGGAACAGTTCTGGGCACCCGTCTGCAGTGAGGACACACCCGACGAGGAGGACGCGAGCGAGTCCCAGGACGAGAACCGATCGTGCCCGCTGGCGTTCTGACTTTTTGGCGTGACCCCGTTGGTGGCCGTCGTCGCGGCGGTGGCGACGGCGACGATAGCAACCGGTGGCTGGACCTGGGGCTCCTTCGCCGGCGTCGACTGCTTGACCGGCGCCGGGATGACCGTACTGTTGGCCGACTTCGATTCGAACGATTTGCGGATCTCGGCCAGGTTCAGCTTCTTCGTTTCCACCGACGACCGGAGCTCACGCTTGACGGGGACCGGATCCGGGCGGGGTGCAGCAACTGTGGCGCCGAACCGTGGCACGTTCGGCACCTTCGCTTCCGCTTCCTTGTTGTGGGTTGTCCGGGCCGCTTCATGGCGCACCCACTTGGCGAGGTCGGACATCGGTGCATCGCCCGTGACCGATTGCGAGCGAGAGGACTTCTTCTCCGGGACCGGAACGGGGATCGGGGCCACCGCCAGCGGTTTCTCCTTCTTCGGCGGCAGGACCAGCTCCTCGATGGCCTCCGGCGTGGTGTCGTCCAGGTCGGACACCACCTCGACGTACGACGCCACCTTGATCACCTTGTCGACGAGACTGTTGGCGGTCGGGGCGTCCACCACCTTGTAGTGGGTCAGTTCCTTCGCAGGAGGCGAATCTCCAGCTCCCGACTTCCCGTTCAGTGTTCCCGCCACCGCCCCGCCTCGGGTCTTAGACTTGGAGACCTTGCGGCGTTCCTCCTCCTCGTACCCGTCCGTGCTGTCCCCATCCTCGTACCGGCCCTTCGCCTTCAGGTCCGTCTCGCCTCCCTGGCCTCCGGGCCCAATCTTCAGCAGTTCACCGCCGCGTCCGCTGCGGCACTTGGCCGACGCCAGCACGTTCTTGCGGTTCATCGTGGCCTCCGACGTGGAGGAGGACGACTTCGACAGCTTCCGGCTCAGGTCGACGGTGGGCGGCGTGCTGCCGACCGAGCTGCAGCTGGCCTGCGATCCGGCCGAGCTCGTCGTGAGCGTCGAAGAGTTGGAACTCGTGATCGAAGTGTTCGTCTCCGAGCTGAGGGTACGCGTCAGGGCGTACTTCTCGACCGGGGGCGCCGGTGCCACCGGGGACACCGGTGGCGAAGAGACCCGCGAGCTCAGCACCGAGTCACTATCGTCGCCTTCGTCGCCACTCTCGTCCTCCGTGCTGCGCAGACAGTCCATCGAGCCACCCTTCGGCGGTGGATACACCAGCGAAGTGCGAGGCGGTTTGGCCGGTGGCATCGGGGGCAGCGGCTTCCGGAAGCTACTGACCGGCGCGGACTCTGATTCCTCCGACTCGGAATGCTTGCTGTCGGCCGGCACCAGCGAGTTCGAGCGCGGCTTGTACGGCATGGGTCCCAGCATCAAGTCCGCGGTCTTGGCCAGCGAGTTCAGACTGGACTTGGAGGGCGTCGGCAGGGTGCTGGTCCGGCGGCCGTAGGACAGTGGCGACGGTAGCGCCGGTGCACTCTCCTTGGGCAGGACGACGGCCGACGAGAGGATGATCTCCGAGTCCTTGCTCTTGATGATCGGCAGCCCGAGGATGCGCGAGTCGGCCAGCACCTCCGCCTCGGGCACCTTCTCCGGGATGACCAGGCCCCGGAGCTTCGACATCGACTTCTTGCGCTGCTCCAGCAGACTGGAGATGGACGACTTCCAGCGCTCGTCGCCCGTCCCAGGGCTGCCGACCGACGAGCCGTTCGAGTACCCCGCCGAGAAGCTGATGGTCCGGGCAAGGACCTTGCCCACGTCCGCCGCGTCCGTCGCCTTTTCGAATCCGAACTTCTTCGGCTGCTGATGCGGGTTGAGGTTCTCCACGCTGTACGCCTTCCCCAGCACGACGGGCTTCGAGGTCTCGAGGCTGAACTTTGGCGAGGGCTCCGTCGCCAGCATCCGCTGGCTGCCGCCGTGCAGGCCGACGGCGGCGGCCTTGTCCACCTCGTCCAGGTTCTCCACGCTGTGCGCCTTCTTCCGGAGCGTTGCGTACGTCTCGATCGCCTCCACGACCGCCGACCGCTTCGGGCCAGCGCCGCCGCCGCCAAGCAGGTTCTCCGAGCTTTTGGTGAAATCTTTGCTAAACTTCCGGCCACCGCCCAGCGGGGTCGGCGCTGGTAGGAGGGGCGCTTCGCCACCGTCGGCCGCCGCCGCCGACGAGAACATGGCGATCTTGTCCCGGACGCTCCGCTCCGACTTCTCGTCCTTGCGCCAGTTCGAGCCGAGCAGCGACACCCGGCCACCCCCGGGTGGTGGTGGGGGTTTGGTGTGAGGGTGCTCGGGGACATCGACCGAGCGGCGACGGAACTGCGCCCCGTCTCCCACGGTGCTGGCCTGGAGCGCTTGGTAGTCCTTGCGGCTGAGCATCGATTCGGCGATCGAAGAGCTGCGCGTCGGGAAGGGAGGCGGTTTGCGGTAGCTGTCCTGTGGCCCCGCCGGGTGCTCCAGGGTTCCATTGACCTTCGGCGGTGACGGCAGTACCGCCTTCCGGGGCACCATCGGTGGGTGACTTTTCGGTAGATCGGGCAAATCGTCGTTGAAACTGGTCGGGAAAGAGAGAGAGAAAAAGAAAGATCATTAGAATCAATCATAAGAAACAATAAGATTCCAACATTAGAAGAAGAGCCTAAGTACTTATCAACACACGTGCCAAATAATTAAAAGGCCTTTCAATAGAAAAGTATCAAAAGAAGTAATCAAATACCAATCAAAAAGGTACCAATTAAAAGTAGCGAACATTAAAAGATTTCAAACAATTTCGAAGAGGCAAAACAAAACAACTAACAAATGATAAGAAACAAATGTAAAAAGTGTAGACAGGCAGAAAAACGTGAATAGAATCGATTGAGTCGATCGCAAAGAAGTAGATAATAATATAAAAACATGGCAATTGTTGAACTAAAAAGGCTACAAGAGTTCAAAAATGAGTAAACTCGCTTGCAGCACCTCATAAATCGTCCGTTGGCTTCGAAGCACTGGCCCTGCGCTTTCGGTGCTTTAATTTTGTAATAAATCTGGGACGACCACACAAAGGTCCTGGCACTCGCATGGAGTCCTGTTCCCCCCCCCTTGAGCTGGCTATTAAGTCCAGACTTCCGGTGCGGCCACTCACCTGGAATGTTTGTCGTTCGATTTGGCCGGTGCTGCGCCCGCCGTCATGCCACCGCCGTTCATGATGGTCATCGCGGCTCCGGACGGTGGCGGCGGCGGCGGCGGAGTGACGGGAGCCCCCCCGGAGGAGTTGATAGCGGAAGGTTCGCTGAAGTTCGGCGGGAACTCATGCCCATCCGGTGGTAGTCGTGAGAATGCCGGTGGCGCTACTTTGCCACCAATCGCTACTGAAGCTGCTGCTGCTGCCGTCGCCGTGGCTGCTGTGGGGGGCGGTGCGGGGGACACGGTGGCGGGGACGAGCTGATGCACGGTGCTGGCAATGGCGGTCACTGTGGTGGTCGTCGTCACTACATTATTCATCGAGTCCATGCTCTTGCCGCGGCCACTGGCCACCGACGCACCGTGGCCGTCGCCGTCGTCGTCGTCGTTTTGGGTGAGCTTTTGCGGCGGTCCTACGATGGCGCTGGGGCTCTGATTTTCGCTCCGATTGTCGCTCGTTCCTGTGGCTGGGGCTGCTACGCCAACAACGCCACCGACCACGGGGGCAACGGTTTCTGGGGGGGAGAAAAATATTTGAAATGATGAGAAAATGATTAAAAACGAAGCATTTGCTAAATTGCGGTTCGCAGCCGACCGGAAGGAAGCCACCGACCGACCGGTGCCGGCCACGGATGCACGCTTCCGGATGCGGCGTGTTTAGAAGTTCTAGTTCTGGGCGAGTTGCAATTCCAACCACGAACAAACAGCAACATAATGTGAAAAGGTTTCAAAAGAACGAAACATTAAATTTTGAGCACCAGGCTGTTCAAAATGTTGTAAGGTTGGATAGGAAAAACATTTTTTAATTGTTTAAAATACACTTTATTATTCGGTACGGTCTCCCTGGACATCAATCCACTTGTTCCAACGAGACTCCAATTTATGAATTCCATCCTTGAAGTAGGAATCTGGAAGGGCTTTAAAATACGCTTCTACAACTTCATTATGACCTCATCATTTGATGAAAAACGCTTTCTTCATATGAATTTCTTTGGGTCTGGAAATACATAAATGGAAGTCGCTGGAACAGTTGCAACAATTCATACTTTAATTCGTCGATTATTACTTCACGATTTTCTTCTTCGGTTGGCCTAAAAGGTCTTAATAATATTCAGAATTTATTGTTTTACCCGTTTGTAAATAATCCACAAACAAAGTTCTATTCGTAAACGATCTTTCTCCAAGTAAACGATCTTTCTAATATACCTCGCTAATTGAAGGCGAAGAGTCCTTATACACTTTCAACATTCGTTCACAAATTTCCTTGGCTTTCAAACTACACGACACTTGATGGAAAAACGTTGCAAAAATACTGTGACTGCACAACCTTTTGAACACCCTAGTAAGTACAGCGGACACAGTCTCCGTCTTTGCTCCTAAAACGCCGGAAACAATCACAAAAGATGATCGACGCAGCTGGCCAATTCTAATGATGATTGTAAACAAGCATCAGCGAGAGCATAAAATCGGTCGACCGATTCCGAGGCACGCAAATAAACAAACTCAAAGCAACCCATCCGCATAGACCGCAACATAAAGCAGTTCGCGCTCGGTCGCTAACCGATCGGCAGGGGCCGATTTTCCCAGAATCCCCATCGTCCCCGAGTGTCGTTCCTTCCGCAACACTGAGCATCCGAGATCGCAGGAACGTGCCCGTAAATTGTTCGCCTCGCGCCTCTAATCACCCATATCGGAGCGAATCGGCAGCAAACTGATTCCCAAGGCGCGGAACGCGGAACGACGACGACACCCGGACGACCGGACGACAAACAAAACAATAAAAATTGTTTAGCGCGACCTTTGCCATCTCGCCGAGTCGGGTGGATTGCCTATAGACCTTCCCACCAAAGAAGGAAGTTACAGGGTGACACCCCAGCGCGAGAGAGAGAACGAGTTCAGCAATAGCTCAGCCCTCTAGCATCCCTCTCGGACAGAGCACTCACGGCTCCGGATGCCGGTTTTGGGGTAGTAAATTAATCGCCAACCGATCGGGACGGAGGTCGTCCAATATCGGGCCGGGCCCGACAAAAATGCCGATCATTTATTGACAGTTATGCTGGCTCGGGTCCGCCGCCGCCGCCCTGGAATTGCACGGCGGGTGAATTACAGCCGGCCACATCCGCTCCAGTTACGCGGGGAGTGCGTGGACCCGGGCGGGGTGGAGTCGGACTTCCCGGGACGGATACACCGTTCTCGGTGTGTTTCACTTTGATCAATTATCGACCCAAATGGAGACCGGGGTCCACTCGTGATCGATGTAACTCGCGCCGGGGACGCTCACTTGGGACCCCACCCGTTGGCCCCGTCGGCCCTGTAAATAAATCAATAATTGTTTCAATAAACGGCTGCGAGCGGGGAGTGTTCCCAGCACCATCCATCCCCATCCCGGAGCGAGCGGAACTTTCCCAAACCGTTTTTCCGAATCCGTGAGAAAAGCGACCCACGACGCACTCGAACGGTGTTCTTGCGCGGTGTCCACACCACGGGTGA
The DNA here is from genome assembly GCF_943735745.2 of Anopheles bellator. Classification (NCBI taxonomy): domain Eukaryota; kingdom Metazoa; phylum Arthropoda; class Insecta; order Diptera; family Culicidae; genus Anopheles; species Anopheles bellator. The sequence continues at coordinate 893,561 of NC_071285.1, read as the reverse complement.
TCCTCCGGCGCCGTCCCGCCGAATGGAACTCGTGACCATCAGCGAAGCGGGCGACTCACTTCCGTCCGATGAGATGGTCGCGGATCGCGGATTGGGTCACTTCCGACCCCAGCCATAACGGATCGCGTGATGAACGGGAAGTTCTCAGACGTGAGTCGTGACCCTGGACACATCACCACTACGGCGCCCGGCGATCCTACGGCAATTTGCTCCAAACCCCTCCCTGAATGCGTTGCGCAATACACGCGCTTTGGCCACCCGCCCCGCTAATGGAACGGACTTAATAAGCATAATTTGGTGACTCTGGGCGGTGCAGTCCATTGTTTGTTTTTGGGGACCACCGCTAAGATTGGGCGAGGCTTCGGTTTTAATTATCAAAAACAAAACGCCCTGAGAAGAAGCGGCCACCGGCATCGTTTGCATGGAAAAGCCGCGGAAAATCCACAATTGGGTCCGTAGACTTGAAACAGGCGTCATAAACGCGGGCGCGTAACGGGCCATTCAAAAGATGCTCTCAGACGAGTTGTTCTTTTAAACGGAATGGCAATTTCGGGGGCCCAACCCAAACCCAATTTGTGGTGTACACGGTTCGTTGAGAGGGCGGTTTAAGGTTTTGTTAATTAAAAGAAATGTATAAACACACAATCGGTTAGATTTCCATGAGCTTCGAGAGTGATTTTCTGGGCTAGCCTTGGCAATATTTTTAATTAGTCGGATAAGTTCTGAAGAAGTAGAAGGTTCGGGTTTTCAGCTTAGTCTACAATCCATTTTTTAGTTCTAGTTGCTCATTTTCCCAATTTCTTAGGACGTTCTAACTAACAAGACGATCATGCAATGTAACACATGGGCTGAAAAATCCCGCACCTATGAAAGAAAAGGCGGTTTTTTGTTCAAAATTGACTTAAATCTCCATCGGGAGCCATACAATCAAATCGTTCAATACCACTCTATCGTTTCAATACCACTTTTGTAGAACGATTGAAGAATCCAGTTTATTACGTTCAAAAATGGCCAAACACTGCTCAAAATCTTAAACGGGCTCTTTCAACAGAGCTTTCTTATAGTTATGAATTATAAAGTCTCTTTATCATGATAAAGTCAACACGTTCTTTTGATATCTTTACAATGTCAGCTAACTCAACTTCACTTTTGGATCATTAAAAAAAATTGTGGTTTTTTTAACGTTTTCTGGTGTTTCTGGCTTAATGTTTTACCGCCTCATTTGGACGTCCTCTGCATTCAGCATCATTGGTGTGCCCACGTTTAAAGTCAGCAAAGTAACGTTTTATCCTTGTTTCTGAAGGAACCGAGTCCTTGTTTAAGCCATTGCTTCGCTTGAACGGTATTTTTCACATCAAAAAGCAGTGTAACATTAAATCACGAAATTGTTCTTAATCCATGGTTCTGAAAATAACAAAAGTAGTGTCACTCCAAGCTTATGCTCTTAGCTTATGAAAGAGAGTATCATGAAATTTTAACAGCTTTCTTTTGAAAGTTTTAGTTTGAAAGTTGAACTGACTGAAAAAAAACGATGAATACAATAAGACTAGCGTCATTTATTAGTTAGACTCGGGACTTTCCATGTGTTGTTACGTCTTTCGGACGATCATCTTCATTTAATAGAAACACTTAGCGTCGATAGCGCTGGGGGTTGGGCAAAGGCTTCATTCAGCTCATGGAGCCGCATTGAACTCCATTCGGACCATGCTAACCATGGGGAGCATGGGGCTTGAAAGTTGGACTCATTGAGAAGAAGGAAAGTCTTTGAAGTCTTTGAAGAAGGAAAATGAAACACTTCGAGGTCGCATAATGAATAGATTTTGAATTGGAGTTATTTATGAAAACACTAAAACACGGACAGCACCTTCCGGTTGTCCTGATAAACCCTCATACCCATCGACTGAATGATTCCAATTTTTGCATCTTCAACAACTCGAGAGCTACCGGGCCGGTCACTTCCTGCGCCTTCCCGTCGGTGGCCGGGTGTTATCTGCCAAAACCCTCCTTTGCGTACGTAGGCCGTCGGGAAGAACCGTAAAATCCAATGACCTCTTTTGCACCAACTTTGGTCCACGGCCCGTTCTGGAGGAGACCGGAGACGGGCACCGTGTTTTTTGGCAGTGCGTGAACATGATTTACAACTGCTAGATACTCAAACTGGTTCTTCCGGCTCCGGACCGTAGGACGACCCGACCCGTAGCCCCCAGAACTGCAGGCTGCAGATGGGGAGCAAGAAGGCGAAAAAGTATTGACCCGCACTGAGAACTACGTCCCCAGCGACGCGGACGGTGTGGTACGAAAAAGATAAATGTCGCGACGTCTGTCGCTGATCGTCTTTTTAATGCACCCGAGGTGGGTGTGTGGAGTTCTCGGCGGTCCCGATAGCCGATGCTGGACGGCCACAGCGTTGCGTAGCTGGTGCTGCCGCTCCCTTCTATTTGCTCTGCCGAGATGCACATTCCTCGGAGAAGTCGGGGCCGTTGAAGCTTGACTCAGCTGCCGCGGCGCACGGAATGCCACCCGAGTTGCGAAAGAGGGCCTCTTCGATGGTGACGCGCCGATAGCCATTTGTGGAAATGTATCTAATTTCTTGTCGGGGCACTTGGGGCGACATCTCGCACCTCGGGGCCCTTGGGCTTCCAGGAACCCTCACAACAGATGGCAGCAATGTTCGTCGCCGAGAAGCCTCCAAGAAGTCACCACCACCGGGAGTCACGTGTTTCCGTAAAAGTCACGATGGCCGATGGAGGTCTAACATGCACACAACTCACAAACACGCACACGCGGCGGACTTCGCGACGATGTCCAGCGCCTTACGTAATCCGGTTCTGTTCTCGGCCCTCGGTCCGCTTTCACCGACGTTCTCTCTCTCTCTCGCTCTTCCTGGAGTTGGTTTCCATTCGCTAAAACCATCGCCAATCGGCTTATCGGTTTCGATGGCCGTTCCGTTTGCTGTTTTGCGTTGCTCCGTTCTCTTGGAGTTGGCGAATCCACCGATTCAGGTTCCGGTTTCAACTCCGGGACCGACTGCACAGTGGGCAGCTGGTCCGATTAATTGATCCGAAAAATGAGACACCCTTTAGAAGCTCGCCAGGAATAGTTCCGAATATTATTCCTTGCCCAATTGCGGTGCCTGTAAGTGAGGATTTCGTGATGGAACCGTTGCCATCGTGCCACGCTGGAGTTACGCCCAAACCCGGCCACAGTCTGCCTTCGCTCGGCTGCCCCTATTTCTGGTCCACCGTGAGCTCTCCGTCGGTTGTGTTATTTTTAATCTATAAAATGCAGCTGTCCTCCACGGCGCCCTCTGCGTGTGTGCGTGTTCGCGCGAGGAGAGGCTTCCCACCTCACATCCATCCTGTCCCGGTTGCGGACAGGGCAACGCTTCGCTTCAAACACCCCGGGGATCAGCGGGGTTTCTCTTCGCGTTGGGCTTCAATTCTGCAAAAGAATCTTGTCCACCCGACCCCGGGCCGAAGACGATGGCGACGACGGCGGCGACGACGACGAGGAGGTGGTGCTTCGGAGGATCAGAGATCAGGTTGAAAAATGGAGGAAGCGAAAAACAACAACAAGAACCGAGGATTGAATCGTGGAGTGTGGCGAGTTCAATGACACGGCTCCGAAGACTGGCGGCTGGCGACTGGCGACTGGTTACTTTCTCGCGAAAGTTCCCAAAAGTCTCGCGTCACAGGACACGGGCGATCGGATTATTCGGTTGACCGGACGGGTCCAACTGCATTTGGGTAGTTCGCTTGAGGTCTTGCGACTCCTCCAATCAACTCGATGATGAGTTTGTGCCGATTATGAAGATGACTGCAAAACCGAGTCGAGTGCGATCTTCCTCCAGAAGAAGTCACGAAGACCGGAAAGCCCCACGAAACCCGTGTGTTCCCGCTAACGACAGACATGTGTGATGTAACGCTGACTGCGCCGTGCTGACGTCGGAAGTTGTTCGCGTGGATTAATGAATGGCAGCATCCCTCGGCGCCACAGCCAGCCAGCGTTCGATTCGATCGGTCCCGGAACTGCGGGCCCCGCGCAAAAGTGGGTCGCGTGATTCGCCGATGTTCCGGGCTGATTTATGATCTTCGCCGAGCACCACAGCGGACCGACGACACGCGGGATGCGGGAATTTGCGAGAATGAAAAACGTGACCGAAAAAGAGGCCATCAGCGCCGTCGATGAGCAAGCGCACCAGGTCTGCCCTCAGGAAGTTCGCAGTGGCAAGTGGTGCTGGGCTCGAACCAGAAGTCGCGAACCGAAAATTGGTCATTTTGGCGATGGTCCTCTCACTGTCCAGACTTTCTAACTGAATTTGTTACTGGCCTCGTGTTGCTCCGGAATTGGAGGAAAATTACCCGCAACACCGGAGGTAACAGCAAACATTAGTCAAATCAACATACTGCCTGGACCGGGGACCAGGACGGAACATCTTCTTCTCGCGGGCGACCTTCACATCCCAATGACACGATTCCCGGGTCCGTCCGCCCGGGGGCCATAATTGACGCCGAAAAGGTAGGTCGTTCGCCCTCCACCGTTCAATAACCATTAGGTCCGAACCGAACAACAACAATTACGGGCCGAGGGCCTTCGTGTACTGAAAACGAAAAGGATGGGCCATTTCTCCACCCGTCATTAATGAGCACTCACGGAGCCGGAGGTTCCTCTGGCCGGGACTTCGTGAGACCTCCTCCAGCCACGAGTCAAAACACAATTCTTGACTTTCGATGACGTTTGCCGGAGTCCGACAAGTCCGAGTCCGAGTATCTGCCGGCCGCATCTTTGGTCCGTGGCCCGATTCCCCGCTTATCGGCGGAGCGCGTGCCGAGGCCACGAGGCAGAAATGGGGACCAAAGTCGTGATTGTTTTGGCACCAATGTCTGAGGTCTGAGGGGATTGAGGAATGATAATTGCACCTCTTCGGGGCTGCAAGATGGATTTGATTGGCGCCCCCTCTCCGGACCGAATTCGGTCCGATCACGATCGAGCTGCTGCCCTTGAACGTTTCCCCCTGGGACCTCTCTCGGGAGGTCTCGGGAAACAAGTTCATTAGACGCCTCGTGGTTCCGAAAACAACCAGAAACGGGTTAATTGGGCGGACATTGCCAATAGTTTTATGAACCGCACCTACTCCAGGAGTGGCCAGTCTGCGGGAAGGGAACCAAATGATGGGCAAACATTACAACTTCCTGCAAAGCCTTTTCCGGCCTCACCAGCCACACCTCGAGGCAGTGAATTGGCCTTCAATTCCGGGCGATGTCCGACCAGTAGATGCGCACAGTGACATTCTTGCGGTAATTTGCGCGGAATTTACTACTTCCTCCCCAGCATCGGGCCACACCACAGCGTGGTGGAAGAATCGAACTAATTTCAACTATGCTCCCTCCCCAAAAATCGACTAATGAACCCGACCGGCGCGACCGGCGGGGACCGGCGGGGACCGGTTCCACAGGGTGATCGAGTTTTGGGCTTTCACCTAAGCTTCGGATCATCGGAGTCCAGGAATCCGGCCGACGAGGTGGACGAGTGCAAAATTAAAAGCATAATTATGATGTTCCCCCGAGAGCGCCACCGGACACCGGACCAAGTGACAAAGTTTTGTGCCGGGAATTCGGTGGATACCGGGCAAAAGGGCCAATAATTAGCTGGGAAATAGTTCAAACGCGAACATCATCATTCGAGTGCCGAATGGTTTATGAATGAAGATAGTAAAAAGGTCCGGCAGCTCTTGGCGAGTGACAGCATTCCAGCAAGTTTCATACGGCAGTGGGGTCCTACAGGGCTTTGAAGTGTGATTTGCGAGAAATTACTAATAGCGTAGATACTTCATCACTCTTTCTAGGGGTCATAAGCTCATAGTTATGCATTGAACACTGCTATATTAAGCTTAAAGAGTCCTGATACTATTTTAATCAATCGAAGATTTAATTCGCCTTTTTAGGACCCTACATTTCATTCTTTGATTAAATTTCTACTGCGAATTGAACAGAATCGAATGCTGCATCCTTTCATGGGTCCAATTCTCTTATTGAATTGAAATGCAGATTGCAGAGGCTTCTAAAAGAGATCCATAGTCCATAGGTCCTTTTGTGGGGAGATGATGAAACATTTCAGCTGATTACTTGAGAGAACTATTCCAACGAGTCCGAGGTTTTAGCTCGGACCCGAAAGCTTTTTGCTAATTCTACATTTTCCACTCCACCAGCGAGAGAGAGAGAGAGAAAAAAGTGATGAAAAGCACCAGACTGCGAAATAGGAAAATCCCCAACGACGGCAGAGCCGGCATTTCGGATGTGGTGGTGTCGTTAAAGTTTTTACCAATTTGTAGCAAAACTGACAAATGGAGCCACCCCGAACGAACCGGAGAACCGGAGAAAAGAATGGCCAAATGGGATGCAAATTAATCAAACAAATGTTCCTTTACCGAAACCCTGAGGGGCTAGTTTTTGGAACGGCCTTAACCGCGCGGGGACCGACGATCTGATGTCGGAATTAAAACCGGGGTTGAGGTGTGCCCTTCTTTTTCCCGGAGAGCTTCCCGGCGAGAGGCAAGTAGATTAATGAGTGTTGAAGAAGCAGAACTTTGGGTCCGTTGCGTTGGGCGGAGGAAAGTGTTGTTTAATGCTGGATCCGACCATAAAGCCCCCGCTCGGAAACCCGCACATTACTCCGAGGCCCAGCTGTGTGTAATCCACGGAGTAATATCGGTAATAAATTATTTAGACAAACATTATTCACTTTGCGCGTAGAACTCGTGTAAGTGCGCTGCTAATGCCGGAGTTTACACGTCGGTTTGTGTACATTAAGCGCCCGCGGCATGCTAATGAGGGCCCGGACCGATCGGACCGTGCGTCGCGTCATCGACTAGCCAAACTAAAAACGAGCTCATTAAATTCATCGGCCACATAAATCTGCACAGCCTGCGGCCTCCCCGTTATCAGTAGTGCCTTACAGGAGAAAGGCTGAGCTGCCTTCTAAAGCCGATGAGAACTCGCAGAAAAAAGGGAAAAACGATCATCAAACAAACGATTGCTGACTCGCAGCACGTACGGAAAATAAATCAACCCCCAAATAAGCTAATCAAACTTTTAATCACCCCGGTTCCCGAGCGTAGATTCTATTCACACGGTTCCCGGTTACTAGCCCAGTTCCCGGTTTGATGGTTCTGTGTTTGAGTTTTCAACTGAGGCGATAAGGATCGTTACAAAACAATCAGCCGGTGGCCTCCCCGGTCAGGACACTCCTGAGTCGCGTTGTGCTATTTTTGGCCCAACGTCGTGCGTCAAGAGAATGTCGAACTTTGCCGAACCCCGGGGCCTCGGGAACGCATTTTTGGCGCGACCACCAGAAGATGAACGGCTAAAAGTTTGGCCATTTCCGCTGCGATTTTCTTTGGGAAAGCCTTCGGAAGCGCGAGAGACCACAAAAACCACGGCATTATCACGGGCAGGTGCTTCGGGAAGACATTGCCGAAAGGCCGACGCCTCCCGATCGGATAATTACTGTTGCCCAAACACGCCAGTCCTGTAAGCCTCAGCCTCACGTCACTTCCACATGCTCTCAGCGTGTTGACACGGACTCCGGAGATTCCTTTTCTGCCTTACACAACCGGAACTGGCAACATCGCCGGAATCGGAATTTTTGGCGGAAAAGAATGGAGCAAGAGCATGCGCCAGCAGAAAGGCTAACTTCCGATAACAACGCCAAGATAACCGATAAATGAACGCCCCGAGCGCCAATGTGTGGCTCAAAATTAAATAACTTTGCACATCGCCAGGACGCCAAGGACCACCGCAGACTGTCAGCATTCTTTCCGGCCCAAAACCTTCCGCTTCATCCGAGGTCCTTCGGCAGAATGAAGGAATGAGTTCGCGACCAACGAAAAATTTGATCAAAATTGATTATCAACTGACTGAGAGGCGGTCGTTAGTGACGGCCACGGCTAGTCTAATGGCGCGATGCCTAACGCTACCACCCGAGATCAGCTAGTTTTGGGTCGCGTTCCTGGTGGTTAACTGTAGCCCTGGCCCGACCGCAGCGCGCCCTGACCTATATTTTAATGTGATAAATCTTGTGCCTCTCTCTCTCTCTCTCTCTCTGTCTCGCTGGCCCTCAACGTGTTCGAGGTTGCGTCTCTAACCTCCAAACGGTCCGCGATCTGAATCTAAAGGCACGGCAAGATAGCGGAGTCCTCCAAGTAATTCGCAGTGCGCCTGGCTTCAGTGAGAGGCCAGGGCGGACAAACAAATGGATTAGGAAATCGGGCGAAGATAACGAAGATGTGTGTTAAATTAAATTAAATGAGTGTGTAACTTTGCATCGATATTTCTAGGTCGCTCCCCGTCCCGGTCCGCAGAAGGGAAAGGGCGGTCCACAGCGGCCGTGGACAAGTCGGGTGAAGTTTCGCCAACCGCGCCAACCGCGTCGGTAACTGGTTTTCCTTTAAGACTTTACAGCTCCGTGGCCGGCCGCTGGTCCCATAATTAGTCTGCCCGGGCACAATGGTGGCCTCCGGTCGCCGGTCGGAAGAAAGAAAGTACCGAACTGGGGGCCCCGCTGGTTTTTGCCTTCGTTTTTTTTTTTCGGTGTCTTGACGCTAAGTGGATGCTTTCCCGATAACTGGGCAAACTGGGAATTATCGTCCGGTCCCGCTCCGATCGTCGCCGGCTTACGGGGAGCTAGGCAAATCGGGTTGAAGGCAGTTACTTGCGAAGCGACAAATAACGGGCGTAAGTAGTTCACCGTATTACAATGTACCGAGCTAGGCTTCGTTCCGTTCCGTTTCTGTCCTTTATCCTTATCCTGGAGCAAGGTGTCGCCATTGTCTCCGGAGACCCAGTTTTGTGCTTAGCTTTCGGAGAATGGCACTGCCGTTCGAATCAGGAACTAGTTCAGGTCGATGTTTGGATTATGCTCGTTACTTTTGTTGGTGCTCTTTGCTGCTTCTTTGGTCCTTTTTTCTTGTTCAACGACTCACGTTTTCAAACCGAAATTTATTGCCCCTTTTTCTTCATCTCGCGAAAACACAACATCGGTTAATGAACTCATATCCGCCGCGAACGGGTTCTCTCCGCCTATTGTTCTAATGAACCCATCATTCGCTGTACATTTATCACTAGCCTCTTCACATAAACCGATTCCCAAACGTCGTTACTCTGTCTCGCTGGGCCGAATGTTCTCACCACAAACAAAATTGGCAGACCAACAAAAACCCACAAAAGTCTAGAACCTTAGGTTCTAATGTTAACCACAGCGATTGGCCCGGGCGATAGGGATCGATGGGGTCCCGAAAACCCGCAATCAAGGTCCGGTGAGTTATCCCCAGTGTGTGGCAAAGGACTCCCCCCCGTGGACCGGACCGAACGAGAGCGAATTGTCCGGCCCGACGACTCTATTTCGCGTCCGAAGCTAGGGCTCCGGCGGACCCCCGAAAACATCAAACACAAGATCTATGGACCCGATTGGTTATGGTATGTTGTGGTATTATCGGCCAGGGGTCCGTCCCCGGACCCTGCTCGCCGGCTATTAGAGCGCGCTGAGCGCGAACACGGCTGAACATCAATAAATTAATTAAGATCTCCATCCGTGGCCGTTGTCTGGGGGAGGGTTTCGTTGGGGTCCTTCTTTACTCCGCCATATATCACCGAATTCTCCGGGCCCGGGAGATCAAGATCGCACCACGCACGCAACGCGCCCCAAAACCGGGTCGGACGGGTCCAGAACCCGGCTCGGTTCCCGTCGCTCTACGCTCAAGCACAGGAAGCGCATAAATAAAATGGCCGATGGCCATAAAAAGTTGGAACTAATTTGTACTTGTATCGGGGGGGGGCCCGGGGTGACCATGTCACGACACCATTAGTCCGGTGTTTGGGGTACCTCCAACTCCTCGTCACTTTCCAACGTCCCCGGAGTGAAGGGTGGCCATGGCGGAAAACCGGGGGCGATTAATGAGGTGATTTCCCGTGTCGTTTTTGCGGTGCAAAATCTTGAATCGTTGCTTAATTATCGGTAGCCCGAGCGTCATTTGTCTTTCTTGCGGCGTGTGGTCGGCCAGTAGCCAGTGAGAAAAGCGCCCGGTCGGTAGAATCTAGATCTCTCTAGCCGGCGTCATCGTATGTTGGGGGTCCGAAAAAAGGGTCCAACGGGAAAAAGAAAACCCCCTCTTCGCCCAGAACATACATTAGCATTATCGGGAGCTCGGTTTTTGCTCCCACTTCGCGCTGGCTTCTCGCCAGGTCCAGTTCCTCCTGGGAAGATGTTGAAGCGAGACGCATAAAAAGACCATCAGACAACAGCTGGTCACCTCCGAGTGGACGTCACAAGGCCCAGAGCTGACAGTTCCCGGTCCCGGGTGCCCTTGCCCCAAACCATCGCTGCTATCGATTTCATTTGCATAATTAATCCTGCTCACAGAGAATCGCTCTTATCTCACGCACCGGCGACAAGCGCATATAACCACAAAGCACCGTTCGAAGCCGATCCGATTGCGTTCCCCTGCCCAGGCCGGAAACTGGCGGAACGGGGTGGGCAGCCGAACCGGGTTTGATGATGGGTCAAGATGACTATGTTTATCGCTTGATAGCACCCCGGGCCACCGGTGGCCAATCCATCAAACTTAATCCACCTACCTCGGTGGGGGGCATTAAGAAGTCCCGAAGCCTGACCCCGCTCTAATGTTGTCGCTAATGTCTTCGGCAGAAAATCTGCCGACGAGAATTCGCAACTGTAACGTCAGGATATTGTGGGTCACAGAATTCTACGGCGATAGCGGAAGTTTGTAATTAATTATCAATTAAGCGATAGCGGGCATGCTAATTCCCGCGCATGAAGCGCTTCCAATGGCGCACCGAAACGAAAGAAAATCGACCGCCCTGAGAGGAGATCCATCGGGCCATCATTATTTTCAGCCGGGCCGTTTGGTGGGGCAATAAAAGGAAAAACCGACAAAGCTTTATATCTATCTCCGAAGTCACAGTTAGTAGCGGTCATTTGTTGCGTTGAGTAAATACATCTGGCCGCTAAGAACCGGTTCAGTCCACCGGTCGGTTGATGTTTTATCAATCTGGCGAGATGTTGTTCGATTGCAGTATTAATGATTCGGCTTTATTGCCCATCAACTTGCTGCCGCCGATCGCTCATCTGCTGCTCGGCCTAATGAGTGGAAAGCCCTCACAAATTCTCCGATAACCGAACTCGACTGTAAAGCATTCGAGGGAATTAAAAACAGATCTTCGTATAGACGCACCCTTATCAATCCTATTAACCACCTGGTCCCTGGTAGACCGTTCGCTAAATTCGGGTCAGATGCACCGGCCTCAATCGGCTTCAAGTAAAAGAAAATATTGCAATCGCCAGTCGTTCGACCGGCCCACGATGACCCAGATCGGCCATTGCACTGAACAGTTCACATACTCGCCAAAAGCACCGAAATGGGGCCATAAAATTCACCAAAAAGTATCCCACGGCCGAAATCCCCCGAAAACCACTGGAACCAGGGCTTGTAGTGGTCCTTCTTCCATATCGACTGACCCCGTGGCTGCGTGTGACCAGCGAGTGCTGCAACCACAACTAAATATTCACCCTATTTCGCGACCAACCTTTCACTTCTTCGGCCACTTTCTGGGGGCAGCTTGGACCACCGAAATCCCCGGCAAGCAAGTGACCCCCGTGCCTCGGAGATTAATGCAAGCCAAAAACTGACCAAAACAATTCCCCATTCATCGGCCAATCGGATTCGGCGAACCGAACTTTCGTAGGAACCGGAAAACTGCAGCTACCAACCGGCCATCTTGCGGTGCGACTACATTGTATAGTCGCGATGCGTCGTCCGTGGACGAGATAAAATTTTGACAGAATTAATTACCATCAAAAATGTTGCCCTACGGGACCTTGCAAGAAAAAGCGAATTGATTGCATCGCAAGATGGCGGCCAGTGCGTGCCTTACACCGGGGAATCTGCAGCGATGAAGAAATAACATTACGACCGTCATTACCATCGCTCGGGACGACGCCAAAAAAAAACGAGACGCTGAGAATGACAGGCCGCTGCCCAAAAACGGGAGACCAATAGAGCCGTCAAAAGTCTGGCCCGACGTGGCTTCAAGTGCACGCATTTTAAAGATGACCAAGTTTGGACCGGACAGACAGACAGCATTTGGTGTCACAAGCCCAAGGACACCCCGCGAGGGGCCATTAGACGATCGGAGGCGGCGGCGGTCTGTTTTTGGGGCACTCACGACGAATGGTGTCACACCACGTGCGGTTGCGAGATGATCGAGATGTCGTGAGGGAACCGTTTACCGGTTCGCAGGCCGGTCCGAGGTGTATCTGAGGTCCGACCAGACCGACCCGACACTATCGGGCGCTCCGTCAGCGTTACTCACCTGGCGGAAAGGAGAAAAGAAAGAAAACAAATAATGGACCATTAAAAACACTAGCACGGTCAACAAAACGGAACAAATCACCGAAGGTTCCGAGTGTTAAGTGAGGATATAAATAATTTTAATTTCTTGCGCAGCCCGCCAGGGGGCGCAAGTTGTTAACGTGTCGTCGCCGGAAGTGTGCCCACGCGCGGCGGTCACGTCGACAGCGACCGGTGAAATATGGGTTACAACCTCCGCGCGGTTTCGCGGGTTTCCGTTTTTCCGTGCCTTCCTTTCACGGGTTGCACGGGGGGTCCTGCCACCACCAGCCTCCATGTTATCACACTTGATTTATCCCCTGTACCGTACGCGGCCACTGGCCACAAACTTTCGGTTAAAAGCACGCGGATCGTTGTGCGGACGTGAAAAAATTAATGTGCCAAAATAAAGAAAAGACCCCTCGAGCTGGGGACGAGTTGGGCCAGAATTATGACGGGTTCCTGGGGGGCTGTGCGATTAATTAGTCGGATGGTCGCCCGGAACCGCGATCCCCACCCGTGCGGGATGTCCTCTGAAGCGTCCTTTACTCCGTGGTGTTAGCATCTCCGAGGTGGACCCTTTTTTGGGCGGTGACTTCCGGGGGCCTTTTCTAGTAGCGCATGCATCCCGGGGGTCCGCCGGTTTATCCGCCGCTGCGTTAAGTGAGGTCCCGACTTTCCGATAGCCATCAGTAGTAGTGGTAGTAGCAGTGCGAGTGTGTGCGTGTGCAGTGAGTGAAGCAGATTAGAGCGCAGCGGACCCCCAGGAAGGAGCCCGGCGATCGGCGTGCAGTTGCAGTGAGAGTCGCGGAATGTGCCTCGTATCCTCGTCGCAGGCTCCGTTTACCTGCTCCTGGGCTAGCCACTAGCTTCGGCTTGAGGGCTATCACTCTCGGTTCCATGGTGCGCGCCGGGGTCTCCGATTCAAGGCCGACACGCCGACACGTTCGCCCTAAACCGAGTTCCCACCCCGTAGTAATTCAAAACCGACCAATCTTTCGGGGCACGTTCACTGTCCACGCGCCGTCCCGGTAGCCCTGGCTGGCCTTCAATGGGTCTCACACTGATTCACGCACACCGTTCTGGGCTTCGCTGCCGGTGGCCCCAAATGTCACACGGAGGACTACGGAGGTTACGGTTTTGCTTCACTTCGTCGCGGACACTTTTGGTTTCATCGCTCACAGATCGCAGACGGGGAACAGCAGGGCCGAAGTGAGAAGAACAGAGCGGGTTTCTAAATTGGGACCCAAATCATTCAGCCTGAGATTGAGAGCGGTGGAGATACGTGATTCGAAGAATTTACCCAACACTTCGCGGGCCGGTTAGCAGGAAGTTAGGGGGACACGACTGTCGTCGAGTCGGATTTCACGAACCGTGACTAACCGAGTGTGCTTAGAGCGATTCAAATGCTGTTCTCCCGGCCCCAGCCCGGGTTTGACATTTCGTTCCGTCCCACCATCTCGCTGACGGAGGAATGCCTAGTTCCTCAGTTCAGTTGGGGATTCTCGTCTAATGAACAAATTGCTCCCATTTTTATGCTCCCTTCTACGGACGCGCCGTTTAATGTCCAGTGACCCCCGCCCAAGAATTAACTCGGTGTCAATCGTTTAAATAATCGAGACCTCGACGCGTGAAGGCCACCGAGCACCGAGCCCGAGCCTTTTTCCGGGCGATGGATTCGTCATGGAACGCACGCGCCCCACGTGTTCCGCTCCGCGGTTTCGAGTCGTGCGGAGTTGATTAGCTTGGCAAAATGATGATTATGCCCGGGACCCTGGGTGCGTAATTGGCCGGAGTCCCTTGCCGGTAACCAGTACTCTTTACGGTGATCTCCGCACATTTCTGGAGGAACGTTCCCGTGGTGCATCGCGTCGGTTGGCCCGGTGCAAGGCTTCCAGACCGAGAATTCCAGCCGAAACGGCGCTAATTCGATTAGTCAACGCGACGCGACCGAGAAGCCCCGACCCCGGGGGTTGCGGAATGTCGGTCGATCGGACATTGCTGTTGCGGCAGGTTCGATCGCGGTTTGTTTACTGGCGCAAAACAATGTCAACCACAAGGCACATTACGCCACACGACGCAGTGTCGACGTTGGGGAAGGTGTCCTACATCGGGCCAGGCCTCTGACCTTCCCGGGGCATACGTAACACGATACTCGGCACCAGACAGGCAAGGCCGGATGTGGACCGACCGAAAAGTGGCCCAACTGTCGCCAACGGGCGCGGTCCAGATACAGATCTTAATTAAACTTTCACCTACTTAAGATTTGGGGACCGTGGGACCGACCGGGTCCGGTGGCGTCGGGACACGATCGATCACCGTATTGAGGTCGTCCACAAGTGATTACTCGTGCGAGTGCGCGATCGTGTGTGCCTTACGGCCCTACTGGAGAGCCCTCTCGTGTCCCATCGATACAGACTCGGCCAGACATGACCTTTCCCACACACGGCACTCGAGACCCCTCATTACGCGCGTCGCTGCATTCGATACCTAGTTGTCGCCAGATGACGCCACCGTCGCATAACAGGATCCGTTCGGGACTCCGACGGTAACGAATTACATTGCCCTACATTGGGTGGCGCGAGTGCGCAATCTTTTGCATCTAGCAGAGACCTCCCCACATCCAGGGCGGGGATTAGAGTCCGGAACGGCGTGGCAATTAATTCGTCGGGATCCGTGCATAAATTACCGACGTCGTGCCGTCGCTGGGCACTGTGAGCTGTGTTTTTCGGTTGCACCGTGGGGCCAGACAGGTAGCCGAGAGCCTCCGGGAGTGAGATGTTCCTTCGAATCAATCAGATACACCAGCAAGCCCTCGAGCGACCCAGAAGAACGGCCCCATAGAGGGAGGTTTCAGTTACGGCCTGCCTGGCTACTGGCTTCAGCTCGGAAGCCGTTCCCATTTTGCCGTGGAGTATCGGGGAGATTGATTCTTCGATCGCTTCATCGCGTTCTATTTTACTGACATCGGGTCCGTTAGCTCCCGCCCGTTGTATTTACATAAATTTATGCTTCCACCTTGTGCCGGAGAGAGAGAGAGAGAGAAGGCCACTGGAATCCGCGGGACCGCAGCAGCCTCACCGTGGATGACTATTGATTTCATCTGTCATTTCCTAGCGCCCTTCGTCTGCAGTTCGAGTTCCCTTCGTGAGGTCCCGGCGGCAGCCTCTGCGGTTGGCGCTCCCGTTACTCCCGAGGAAGATGCTAATCCTACCCCGCCAGAAAGAGGGGGAACGGACTGGAACCGACCGCATCAACGACTGACCACACCACCGCGAGGGCGACCGTTGGGAGGGAGATTCCGAGCGGTCCGCTTCACGATGTTGACCTTTACGGGCGCGGCTGCCGGACGGACTCACCCGCGAATTCTATCCATTCGGTGGCGGAGACCGATCGGTCGCTAATCGGGGAGTCAACACTCGGAAAGCGGGTCAAGCCACCGTTGGCCCACTCTAGAAACTTCCCTCTGGATCCGAGGTGGCCAATTATTTGCTGGTCCAAGCCCGCTGAGAGGCTTTGCGTAAGAAGACTGCACCCGTCCGATGACGAAAGAGACGGAACTCGGCGGCGGGCTCGGCTTCCGGAAGTCCGGGGTCCGTGCGATTTCGAGATGTTTGAGGTGGCGAAATTTTTGAATGACTTTCCCCCGGTGCCAGATTCGCCAACTCATCGCCTTGGGTGGGTCTTGACCGCCCCGGTGCATCGGACGCGAGGCCGCGTCGATGTTGCTCGCCGCAAAAAAGTACTTGATTATGGATTATGGATCTATTATTGATTATTATGAATAATTTAAGGCACTGGCGGGTCTTGAGGCGAGTCCACGCAGAGGAGGATCCTCTTTCTCGCTCTCTCTCTGATAGGTTCGCATCTTATCAAAATTAGAATTTCAAATCCATCCAATGAGGGAAAATTCAATCAAATTTCATACATTTATTTTCCTTCCAGCGGCCAATTTACTCCACACAATCGGTGGGTAAATCCGACGGAGAGAATAATTCATTAGCTCCGCGTTATTGAAAGGCTAATTATGCTGCAACATTATGCTTTCATAAGAGGGTGTAGTGATGCGCAACTAGAAGCCGCAGCAGGTATTACCATTTTATTGGCAATCGTTTATGGTAATTATTAAAACGAATGAATCGTAATACTGATGAAAGGGGAAAGTGGTCGGCCATTGACGGATTCGTGGTGGCCAAAAAAAAGAGTCATTCCGAGTCATTCCCTGGTCAAATTTCCATGTTTATCCAAATAGTATGAGCCGTCGATCCGGAGAATATAAACAGCTTCTTTAGAGCTTTCAATGAAATCAATGATCACTGACTAATGTTACTGAGACTCTTACTTACTGAGACACTTCGGAGAAGCAATGAAAAGGCATTCTATTTCTGGGGCCACCAACACGATAGTTTATCCTTCGGTTTCTGGGGGCAAGGTCGTGCTTTGGCTCGCATCGATCGATCATCCGGCGCTGATGATGACGCCGATGAGTAGCAGAAGGAGCGCAAAATATGGAGCACCGGCCGGTGGTGCTGCCGACTGCGAAAAAAAAGCAGAAGCCCCAAACCAGATGCTTTTCTTGGCTTGGCAGACACGGAGAGAAAACATTTTTATTGGCAAAAGAAGAACCGGACCGGCAAAGATGGCTGCTTCCATTCTTGGATCGACAGGAGCAGAGAAGCCACCGAGAATGCATTCGAGTTCAGTGGCTCCAGGATAATGGCCGCGCCGAGGAGCCCGAGAATGCCTTTATGATTTATTGAGATTTAATGAAGAACGGTGATGATTCTGCCCATTTTTTTTTTCGCCTCTTTTCGGTGCGTTTTTCACGATCCTCCTCGGAACGGCCTTGTTCCCACGCCTTGCGCAAGCTTCGACGGCCGATGGCGCAAGGGAACAACGAAGATGGCAATTATCGCGGCCCGGTAATTGTGAGAGCATTCTACCGTGTTGCTCTCTCTCTCTCTCTCTTTCTATCTATCGGTCTCTCTCGCACAAGGAGTTCATCTGATGGCCTTGGCCTTCGGAAAAACATGATCTGGCCAAAAATGTTCGCCAAAACGCCGAGCCGCTGATCGACGAATTCATTGAAGATTTGGGGCATGTTATTAAGAGCCTCTTTCGGGCGGGCCAAAACTGGGTCTAGAGACGCCACCACCTGCAGCTGAAATATTATAATTTCGCAATCGGAGAGGAATTCCCATGCAAGGTGCGGCGAAGCGAGTAAGCAACAGTTTGGTGGAGTTTTAGTCGAGACGAGTCGAGATAGAGTCACAGGGAAGATAAATGGGGAACACTGGGAAACTCGTGGCTCATACATTTCCCGGCTGGCTGGCTGGCTGGCGGAAGGAAAATTCTACGGAGAATTGAAAATAGATTGTACATTCGCAGCCGCCGTCGGAAGAACAGCAGGAAACATAACTTTTTCCAACCGAGCACCAAACCAGGACCCTCGGACGGTTGCATCCGGTTGCATCGCCCCAATCACTTTGGGTGCCCATTTTTCTCCATTCATTCGCGCGGGCGTTCCATTTATGGGAAGGCGCGAAAAAGAAAGGGCAAAAGATGACGCAGGCAGCGGATGGCAACGGGTGCCCGGTTTTATGCTGCAAACATTTTACAGCCGCACGGCCACGGAAGAAATGGTATGTTTATGCGCCCTTTAGTTTCCATTTTATTATTATTATTTTGCACGCCGCGGCATGGCCGGAAGCCGGTTTCCCCGGGAGGCCCCCCGCACTGAACGAGGAACGAGAACAATGGCCCTGGGCGGGAGTTTTTCCCGCTGGTTGCCTTTTCGAGTGGAGATAATTTTCAGCCATTTGCAGCTCTGCAGCTCGGCAACGAACCAGAACCCCGGCCGTTCTGACGGCTGCCCATCCAACTGCAGTTTTCTGCAAAAAACCGAGGACCTCTCTCTTTCGCTCTTTGGGCGAAAAGTATTTTGTATTCAGCAGCGCAGTGATGCACAATTTTTCTTGCGCATTGCATCCGAAAGATGACGGAGCCGCAGCGGGGATGCTGCGTTGCGTATGTGGCGGGCAATTTCACGCCGCCGGGAAAGGTGTCCGCGATGGTGCGCGAGACAGCGCGAAAAATGGAAACTAATGGGTCCGCGCGCACTAATCCTGTTGCGCAATGCACCGGTCCCCGGGGTGCATTAGACAGCTAAATGGGGCCCCCTTTCTGATGGGTCGTGGGAAGGCGCACACATCGTTCTAAGCCACGCACGGAAAGTGGCCGTCACGCTTTTAAAGTGTTCGAATCGGCATCACGGACGCTAACCACTCCGACGACGGGCGCATCCTTCGATACATCCATCTTCCCACACGGCGAACCGAAGGACCCCACGGACCGGGTTGGGTTGGCGCGAACTTAAATCCAGATTGATGGCTTACATTATCGTTTAAGCGTTGTTGCGAGTCCTCTACAGGACGCACTCCCGGGCGGATGATGGCCTCTCGCGCCCCAACCGGAAACGTTGGAAGATTTATTGCCGTAAATACGCACACGGCGGATGGGACCGAGTATAGAATTTCAATTACACGGCCCTTGGCTGCTGGGGCCAAACAAATCAAACTCAACCCTAAATTATTCAATCTCATCGCCGGGCCGTAACCGCAGCTCGGAAGCTCGGAATTAATTTCCGAGGGCAGCAAACGTTTCCAATTCTCGGGTTCCAAATTCGAACTCTCTGAAGTAGCGAGAACTAAGAAAGGTACTCAAATGCATTTAAGCCCTCCCAAGGTTGCACCATCCACGGGGCCAGCATCGTCTCGAAGCTGTGACAAGTGACGGGAAAGTGACAACTTCCGAGCGACCGGATGTCACCCCGGGGGACGGCAAAGCACCCGGAGCGAAATTGACAATTATTGCAGAAAGAATTTTAATTTAACCTTCGCGCGCAATTACGGGCGGCCAACCGGAAAGCGGCCGCCGGAGCGACCCGGCCCTGGGTTCTGATGCCCGTGGTCCGGACACCAGACGTGATTAGTCACGGCGGGCGAGGTGTCTCTTCTAGGCGCTCTCTCTCTCTCTCGCTGACTGCTTCTCCAGGAACCGGACCATATAATCGGTGGTGCGCTTCACTAACGGAATCTCCTCTGGCTGGCGGATGATGGCCGCATTCTTGGGGGCTCCTGGCGGACTCGGGTGACTATCTTTAGCTGTCACTATAATAATTTTCTAACACACGTAGTAATGTGTGTCGTCTGCGAAGACGGCTGACCGCGGTGGCCACTGCGGCGGCTGCGGTTCTGAGGGATGCTCTTCCCGGCGCAGCGCGCGACTGCATTTTCCACCGCCCCCTCCCGGCCCCGGGCACCCGGTTTTCAATTACAACATTCCCGTAGATTTAATTTTAGATTGGATCGCGCGCGCCCGCGGATGACAATGTACGGGTGGCAGTGGCTCCGGCGGCCATGCTGCCGCTGATTGCCAAGATTCCGCCTCAATCTTGGATGTTGTCTTCGGAGGGCACAAAACTCAGCAGCAGAAGGAAAACAGATCGAAAAAGGGAAGACACAAAAGGAAGTGTTTCGGCTTCGGCTGTGCTCCGCCGGGCGACGCAATTTAGGTGAGACCATGGCCGAGATTTGCCGCGTTTAATTTGATCTCGCCCAGCCGATAAGCCCCGCCCGGTGGGAGAGGAAATAAAAAGTGGCTCCCCGGAGACGAAGACAGATCAGCGCCAGGATCTGCGCCAAGGCTCAAGTCGTCCCGATTAGGTCGACGACAGTTTGTGAGCGGCCAGAATACGGTGCCTTGAAATTCGACGGTTTAATCTAAATCGAATCCAATTCCGGGGAAACATGATGCTGCCGGTCCTGGTTGGGTGAGTCGATGAATGCGGAAAAATTCAAGTTTGAGTTCCTCCTTCAACACTCCCATCCATGTGTATGATAAATGGATGGACGAATGGATGGTTTCCACATCATGCGGGGTCTTCAGCACTATCCGAGTCCGAGTCGAAAACACAACACAAGAAACACAAGAAACTTTGCACACAAAAGAAACAATCCATCCGCCAGGGGGCGCCCCTAACTGTATTAGCGGAGAGTTATCTCAAACCAACCACCGATTCCCACCGCCCGGCAGAAACATGAAGAGAACACAATCCGATCAGCGCGCGAAGAACTTTTGTTCGCCGGAAGTGGAAAAATGGAAACCACAACCAACAGCGGCCAAAGGCACACAAAAAAAACAACAGAAAAACAAGATGGCCCCGAGATCTGGGGGATGCAATTTATTACCTTCGGAGCGGTGCGGTGCTGCACCCCGCGGGAGCGAAGGTGCTGAAAATGGCACAACACAAAACTGGAGAAGGGAAAACTGGAAGCTGGACCGCTGGACAAATGGAAGCAACTTTCGTCCTCCCTTGGGCCAACCACCGGACAGCCACCGGAAACGTGGGCAAAAACATCGTGAAACATAAATTCTTGACCAAACTACTGCACCCCGCGTATGTGTCGCTCCAGGTGAGGTCCGTGTTTTCCATTTCCGGCGCTTTGTCTGCGAGGAGACCCGGGGCCGGCCACGACCGTTTTTTGTTGGTCGGATTTTTCCGTTTTTCCGAACCACCGCAAGCGATAGTGGTTTAAGGATTTTTTTGTTGCTGCCTCCGGATGTCTGGCTCCGGCGGAACGAAGGAGACGAGGACAATCGGTGTTCCAACATGGGGAAACACCTTCATTGGGCTGACCGGTGGAAAGCTTTTATCAATAAAACGGACCGCTGTAAATTTATTGCAGTCAAATTAAAACACTCCACAACACTCGGCGTGCTTTGGCCGAGGTTCGGCCATCAGATACGTGTCCGGGAATGGGTCCACCCTGTGTTGGCTGCCTTCAAAAGCTTAAGCGTTAAACTCGATACAAGGTGGTTTGAAAATGGTTGAACCTCACTGTATGTTATTGAAAAACACTTCAGATGATCTTCTCCTTTTACATTGCTGGTGTCCCAAGAGTAATACCGGCAAAAATGTTAAACAATTCCACTAATTCCACCAGCGATCGAACTATGTAGTAAAAGTTCCAAATTCAGATCACACCGGCCCACCGGGGAGAGAAAGATAGAAAAGAGGAGAGCGAAAGGGAGGCCCAGTAAGCCAAGGGGTGCCGCCAGTGAAAGCCCATCATCGGGCCACCCGTTGGTCCAATTTTTTGGAATTCCTTTCAAGGTCAGGCTGAAGGCTTACTTTCAACATACGCGCCCCACTTTGGGGCCTCGGAAAAGGGTGAAAAATGTGAAAAAAGAGAAAAAAGGTAATCACAGCGTGCACAACACACAAACACAGACACGGGTGGGGGCAATTCCACTGAAAGCCGCGAGCGATCTGGCGCAGATGATAAATTCGACGCAGCCGAGAGCCGAGCCGAACCGAGGGGCTGAGTTTCCCAGGCCCTGGTATCAACTCGTCGCGTGGTGGAAAAAACATAAATAAAAAGATAAACACACGCCGAGAGAGAGAGAGAGAGAGAGAAAGGTACAGCCCGGAGCAACGTGAACAGCATCAACCCGACCGTAAGGTAATTGTCGAGATGAATTAGAAACAACAAACACCAGCATCCAGCGCCAGCGGCGGCCACAAAAAAGCCTGTCGTGCGTGAGTATGCGTGTATGTGTGCCCCGTGCGCCATTTTGGCTCGCAATTTTTGGGCCATTTTTTGGGGCCGCTCAAACCAAAACACCAAAACCACGCGCGGGTTCCAGAAAACTCCTGCCGGTGGCCCAGGCCCAGGCCCAGGTTTGCTGAGCATGCTCCCCTGTCCACACTCCAACGGACCCCCGGAGGGCACACCGACACATGTGTACATGTGTGCGTGTTTAGGTGGGTGCTTAGCATTTTCCTCGCGATCGCGAAGCGCGAGATTTGTTTAATGGAAAAGTTTCGAAAATGAGACAAAAAACCGAAACGAAAACAAAACGGATCGAGTCGGGCTCGGGAAATTGGAATTTCCAGCAGACCCCGCCCGGCCAACATAAACACATACGTCCCGAGGCAGCCCGAGGCGAAAGAATTTTTATGCGCGGACCCCACCCCACGCCAGACGACGCCAGGGACGAGGATTAATTAATTTAGATAAATATGTTTCCCAACAACTTCACCGCGCCAAGCGAAGGATGCACCGGATCGTGATCGCGAGGTCTGGCGAGGTGAATGTATTCATCCGAACCACCACCTCGGTTCGCTTCCGGTGTCTGGACACGCCGGCCACAGAGCAATTTATTCGAAACATTCGAGCATTTTTAAACCTCTTCCCAAATTTATGGCCGCACTCGATGCAACGGGCTGACTGGCTGACCGTTGATGCTGCGCGTTGCACCGGAGAGAGGTGAAGTAATCCGAATGCAACGGAAGCGAGAGAGTTATGCAGTGACCTAATTTCGGAGGCGATACATCCAACGGGGCATCCGTTCGACCCCTCGGGTGATTCGTTGAGCAAGACAGGGTTCCCTTTCTTCGCTTATAGAGACTTTAGAGATGGGAAGCAACAAGGTTCAGTGAAGATAGTTGTCTGTTTGAGCGATATGCAAAGGGGTTCCACAACGAAAGTTAACTAGCTTTCATAAGTTATTAGCTTTAATAAGCTTTCTTTAATCTTCTTATCGTATATCAGAGAGTCCGAAATGTTCTGTTTTAAAATAGCCATCAACATATTCTCCACTTCGACTCCTATCTTATCTTTTGACTGTAAAAGTTATCCTCGGATTGGTCCTTTGAGTATAGGCAAAAAACCAGAAGTTACTGGGTAGCGAAATGTGGTCTCAGGTTCAGGTTTAAAACATTACCTTATTCTACAATTATTACAATTATTGTAGCTACAATTTGAACCATGCATCGATCGAAAAACGACCAGAATGGGTCAAAATTTGTTTGCTTCGAAAGATGAACAATTCTTTCGGTGTGGAATCAACGATTTAGCAAAGAGGATGGAAGAAGGTCTAAAGTCTTGTTAGACTCACAGCATTACACTCAAATAGTATTATTTTCTGACAGTTTGTCCATTTCATGATTCACAACATCGTGATAATCAAAAAAACTCTTTCCAATTTGTTGGCGCATTGATCTTGCATTTTTGTAGCTACTATTTGAAGCTACTACATGGTTTGAAAAGTTGTTGGGTTGGCTCAGCCATGGAAAGAAATAATTCTTCAATTTATATGACTTCACCGTCACAGCACTGGCGGCAATAAAATGCATCCAAACCACGTTCAAGATTACAGGCCAGTGTATCGCTGGCCACTTGCGGTTGGCCTTCTCTCCGGGCGGTCAGTGGGCGTAACAGGAAGGGTCCCTAGGAGTGTAGGTGCATTGGTGCAGCCTTTCCCTTTACGACGGTTCCTCCAAGGCCGTCGGTTAACCGTTCCCTTTCCGAACCCGTTCGAGCTCTCCGAACCGCCGAAAGCCGGCAAGGATCATCCGAACGGTGCTCCCGGTTTCGGTTCACCGTTTCTTGCTGCTGCTCACCCGTGGTTTGTATGCAAATTCATAATTTCCACCAGAGGACCACAGAGCGGGAGACCATAAATGATGACCATCGACTCCCCGCGTTGGAGAGCCATTTTTCACCCTCGCAACGGTCCAGTTCATTTGCATTTTCCGACCACTTTTTTTCTCTCTCGGTGGATGGTGTTTGAAGTGCCACTAAACCGTCCCAGGCTGCCAATTGAGTTAATGTGTTTAATTAACCGTCGGGTACAGTCGGTGCCATTCGCTCTCTCTCTCTCTCGCTCCGTCTATTTGATTATCTCATCAAGATTAGGCCAGGCCCGGGTGTCGCCATGCTGCAGCCAACACCAACACGGCCACGGTCTGCGGGTGATTGACAAACAGTGAGCACACGGCCTGTTCTGTTGACGATCGTTACGCACCGATCAAGCGCAATCGTTAAATGTGCAGAGGACCACCTGGTTCAATTAAAACATCGCAAACGCTCATCGGCCCAGGTCCGGTCCGGGACCGGTGGTGGTGGTGCCGGTGGTCCCTACCGAAAGCTCGATCACCTTCATTATCATCATCGTCATCGTTGAGCGCCCACCCGGCCCCTCCGGGCAGGAACCTGATTTTCCGGCTCTCCGGCGAGAATGGCCTCCCGATCCGCCCGATGAGGCAACAAGCCTGGCGTCGTCGTCGTCGTCGTGTAGGAGTTCACTCTCCTTTTCAACCCGTGGCAAAGGTGGCCTCAAGAACGGCGATGACCATAGCTGGGCAGGGCCCGACAATCAACTTCGACGTCCAAGGCGTCCTAGGAAAAAGTCGCGAGCGCGACCGCTGACCGTGGAAGGTATTGCAAGCTCCGTGGCAGGACCGAGATCGTCCCCAGTGCGGCCTGGGACACTTACGGCGTCGAAACCGGTTATCTGTCATCGAGCGCCCGTTCTGTGTGTCTTTCCGCGAACCTCGCTCTCTCGGGACGGTCTAGCGTTCCGCGCCAGAAAGGGGTCGCTGTGACGCTGTCCCGTCCAGTATCTGGCCCAAGAATGCTCTCTCTCTCTGTCTCCCCACGAGGGCTCTTTGTCTCGGTACGCTCTTGGCGAAACCTGGCTGGGGCCACCGATCGAAGTGTTGCGTTAGTTTGTTTATTGGCCGTCAGAGGAATGTCCGCCCTGCGAGCAGCCTCCGGGTGACTTCGGACGGGTTATTATGGCACAGAAGGGAGAAAAGTGGCAGAAGACTGGTCTGCTCCGTGGACTGGAGCGGCCAGCAAATAGTAGATCGCGGCGCATCGCACGTCCTGGGAGTACATAAAAACTAATGGATTGGCATTCCCCGGCATCGTCGTCGTCGTCGGAGACGCTGCACTCGCTGGCCCGGCCCGGGTTGATGCTGCTTTGTTATGCGGCCCGCATTCCAGGGGAGTTGCTTGCCGGGCCGGGCGAAACAAAACAACGCGAACCGCGAAATAAAAATATCATATTTTACGACACGCGAAGATGGTTCGAATATTTTGCCTTGATTTATTCGACCCGACACCGACCGAACGCATGGGGAACGCAGATGGGATCCATTAACTGCTGGCTGGCCCTGGGCTGCAGTGCGCATCCTTTGCCGGGCTGATCGGTGCCATCAGTGAGTGCGACAAGAAGAATGGCCCGACTTGTTGGAGATAGCGACAAAAGAAGTCGAGGAAATAAAACGAACCCGGAAAACTTAGAGTGAGTGGCGGAAAGAGTGAGTGGCGCATCCCGAAAGGCGCCGAAGGAGTGACCTTAACCGCCCCCTGAGGCACGCGGCCTCGATTGGCCTCGTTTTGTGTCGAAAATGGTGTGCACCGTTTTTTCATTGTTGTTTCACTTCCTTCTTCTCTGGCACGCACACATACCCCGAAGTCTCGGCCCCTATTGTGGCCCATCGGGTGGTCATCGGGCGCGCGCGCGCGCCTCACGTTACTAATGTGTAAATGCGCAATCGAAGGCCTCGATCTAGCGCGCCGAGGCCCATCTGCGATAACCATCGGCCATCGGTGGGGAGAAAACAGAGGCCTCGCTCGCCACCAGTGGCCCCACCCGAAGAAAGTCGCGAAGAACCGAGCGCCGAGAAAGCCAGCCGCCGGGAGCCTCGTTTTACGGCCGCCTCGCGGAGGAGATAGTTTTTCGCATGAAACTGCTCCCCTTTCGCCGGGCCACGTCTCGCCGGAGTGTGTTTTTCGCTCAGTATCTCTCACTCAGACACGTTGCCAACCGTTGGGCTTAGGGTTCCTTAGTTGCCACCTTGATTCCCGTTGGGTTTCTTTTCTATTTTTCACTGCCAAGTTCAACACTGCCGATCGAGTGAGTGAGTGTTGGTGACGCGCGCCCCAGCATCGGTTTGCGAACCGGTTCAACCGGGCTTAGGACTTCCTTGAGAAAAAAAAAACGGTTCAAAGATGGCGCTTTTTATTCTACGCAGAACTAATAGGAAAATGCCGATCGCTTGGGGCGAAATAACAATCAAGCCACACAGTGGCTACAATTCACACATTAACCCACCGGTCAACAATGCAAAGGTGGGAAAATCGCCACGCAAATCGATCCGGGTGCTAGCTGTTCCGAGGAATCGAGGAAAGTTCGGTTCGGGCCCGGCCCGGCTTTACGTGATTAATGTTGGGAACGGCGGGAAAATTCCTTCCGCGGATTACACCGGCAAAGCGGATTACCCCAGCGGGGGTCGATGAATTTTCCGATGGAATTTCTACCAAACGCAGTTGTCGGGCAAAAGGATCAATCGGGCGTTAGGCACCCGGCGAATGCCCTGGGTTGGTGTAAATTGTAGCGTCCGGATTAGTCCGGAATGTACAGTATTTGTGTTTCTATTAACATACGTTCCGTTGCAGTTCCTTGCTGAACAGCACTTCTAAATATTGCAAATCCTCGAACGTAGTCCAGATTGAATCCGAGAGCCGTTCTGAGCGATTAATTCAAATTTCAAACTTCACTTTAACGCCAATCTTCCTCGAATAGTTTGACTGCACTTTCAACCGGTCGTCGGAGCTCCCGAAACCAAGGGCGTCGTCAATTTCAATAAAATATTTATTAGCGCTCCCCGTTGCAGTCCCGGTCCCGGTCGACGCGTCACCACCTAAGCGCTTTCCCGGGGCCATGCCACGAACGAAGCCCCAGTGTGGAGGAAAAATCCAATTAAATTAAGGAAAATGCACCGCTCCGTTCGTCAGTGACAAGAGCCGATGTGTGTCCGGTCAGCTGGTCTGGTCGGCAACGCGAGCGGTCTGCAATTTCCTTCTCGGCGCCCCGGAGAAGAATAGAGAGGGGACCTGCATACCTGGTTGAAGTGGAGGTCCTTTTATGAGTTTCCAGGTCGCCCGGTAACGCCTGAGGGCGCCTGTCCTGGCGAGACGACAAACATCACACGAACCGGACACGAGTTGTTGGCGAAAGGCGAAACCATTCGCCCGGCACGGCACAGCGGTCCAAGGTGTCCTGCGGATACGGGCCACTGGCTCCGTGCATTACTTCTCCATGGCCCTGCAAACCGACCAAAAAGCACGCGCCATACGGTGACCAAGAAGACCAAGGGGGAGGGGGCTGTCTTACGTGGGTCCGACACAAGGTGACGACATCGGTTCACTTCCGGCACCGGCCATCACAGGGTCAACCGTTGTGTGGAGTGCCACACTGCCCCTCGTATTTTATGTAACCGAAAGGGTCCAAAATCAATACTGAGCTGCTACCGGTGATCCGTGAAGCCGTGCCGAGGGCCCCCCGAAATCGGCCCGAGTCGAGACCGCAAAAATTTAAAAACTGCACCCCTTAATTGGGCCGATAAAAAGGGCCAACTCGGTAAACAAACAATCCGCACGCGGGACACGGAATCGCTGCGGGTACGTTTAGTGACCACAACAACGTGCAACAATGCCTAGAGACACGTCGCACTAACGGAGCGCCGTATGGCGATAAAGAGGCCCAGTTTGAACCAGTCTCCCCCCGAGGGGATCGTGGAGAGGACCACCACGGCGGGGGGGTCCTAATTTGCATCGTTGACCACACTGGACCAGATCCCTGAACTGTATCAACCCATTAGCTACGCTCATTTGCATTGGAGCGGGGCGGGTTGCAGGAAGGAAGCCCGCGGAGCCCACGGACCTCCGGGCCAGATTGGCCATTTTTTGCCCAGCCCGAGAGGGACCCACCCGACACCCACCCGAGCGCACACACGCAGCGATAGGGTCGAACAAAAGCGCACCATAAGTTATGTGGTTCCAAAGGCAGCTGATTCGCCCGGCCGGGCTGGACCTCATGGCTTGGGCTTTGATTTTGTACTCACGATCGGCAAAAATTTGCATTTTTGTGGCCACCGGGGAGGAGAAGGCAGAAACGGGGGCCACCCCGACACCCGACCCGGAATGTTGTCGATTCATTCAAAAGTTCGCCGCCCAACGGGGTCCGTGCCATTCTTATCGCTGGTGGCGCCGCGAGGCTGGCGGCGCATATCATGTGTCTTATGCTTCCTGAGGTCGGCCATTATTCAAACGCTACATGAACCGCCGCTATGTCCCACGTCTCTCACGACGGCACCGTAGAGGTGTTGGAACAACTCACACATAGACCTCACGCCTCTCGCTGGGACATGCTTCTGTCTCGGAGCATAGCGCTGCGTCCGAAATGCGTCCGAAAATAGAAGAATGCTCGCTTCTTCCCAGTTTCTTATTTCACGGGCTTATTCACTTTCGATGCGCCGGCATCCGTTGTTCGTTGCCCTCAAATGTTGGAAAAAATCGGCAAAAGTAGCATTAAATGCAAATATTCCCCCGACTAATGGACGAGGGGGGGGAGAAAAGGAGGACTGCCCCCGTTTGCCTATTTACACCCCGCACAGGTAAGAAATCGACAATGAAGAACCCACTTTTACTCTGCGCCCATCACCATAATCATTATCACCGTCGGATCGGACTCTGATCGGTCCGACCGGCGCCTTATGATGCGTTTCTCTCTCTTATTAAACGGCCCGTGGCCCAACCACCCGCCCCCCCGAGGAGTTTCCCTTTTGTTGGCTGCCTTGGCCCCCAGAAACAGAAAAAAATGGATCCCAAAAAAAAAACGGTTGGTGGAATTGTTCACGAAAAACTCACGCACCCAAGAGGGACAAAAGGTTCACAAACTCACAAAATCGCGTTCTTCGCGTTCAACTCTCTGGTATGCACACATACAAACACACACCGAAATGCACGGACACATACACAGACCGAGTGCAACTCTTCGGTGCATCGGCACCACCACCCGGCACGGCACGGCACGGCACGTGGTAATTATTAATTTACTTTCCACACTCACTCGCTCACTGACTGCTGCACTGACTACTGACTGACGATGATGGGCCGATGATGGCTGGCCGCCCGCCCGGGCCCTTGATGCGCCGGTTGGCGGCACCCGTGATTGATGCACTCAATGGGGTCTCCTTTCCCTCTCGCTCTCACTCTCGTCCCGTGTGGCGCGCGTGTCACGAACTTCACTGCGTTTCCTGGCGCACCCCCCAAAACCTTACACCCAACCCGAGGCGCATGCGCAGAGCATAGCGGCAGCATAGAAGGTGTTAGTGTGCGGGGCACTGGCTTAGAGCCTAAGTCGACGAGCCTTAGAACCTTGGATCCTTCGAGTAGCTACCTTTACGGCCGGAACGGAGAACGGAAAGCGCGCACACTGGGGAAGCCTTACGCCGGCACACGACGACGCTACGTGCCGCTCGCTGAAACGGCTGCTGAGTGACTGACCGATCGCTGGGGAGCCGCGAGCCGTGGGGCGGTTCGCGGCGATCCCTCTCGCTTTAACCCGTGCCCGCGCTCTTTCGCTCCCTCCAGTTATTGGCTCCAGTTCCGCTGGTTGGCCACGGTTCGCTTTGTTTGCAATTTGTGCCCTCTCTCGCTCTCGCGCTCAACTCTTTCTCCATTTCTCTTCGCTTTTGCTCACGCGGCTATTTGGCGCTCGATCTCGCTCTCCATTTTGCGATCCGCTCCAAGATCACTCGCTCGTGATCGCTCGCGGAGAGTGTTCGCGATCGTGAGATGAGAGTGAGAAGTGAGAAGCCAGCAGTTCAGAGTGACGGCTTAGAGCTCTGTCGGCCGAATTTTGGAGGCAGCTGCAAACCGAGATCGCTAAGGGGCGATCCGATTTTCAATGTTCTTTAAACAGATCTAATGTTATATTATACGAAGAATTTAGTTTAAATCGATCGGACATACAAGAACCCGATTCAATCCCGAGTGCTGCTGAAGTGATCGTTACGGGGTGAGCAAACACCGAGCGACACCGTTCGGGCGCTTCGGTCAATAAAATCGCCTTCGAATCGGACTCCGACTTCAACTCTTGAAAGTTCCGTAACAGGGCCACCCGTTGCCGAGTGTTTGCTTTACTAAACGATGCGTACGAGAAAGGGTTCCGTTTGAAAGCCCTTCCAGCGGGTTCAACATAATTTTCAGTAACCGAAGCCACGGTGATTCAAGTGATGATGTTTATGAAAATAATTCATTAGGCAGCCTCGGAGGTGCGTCGAAATCGGATCGTTCTATGATTGGGCAAAACAAAAACAGGAATGGACTTTGTCTGCCACACATTTCGGTCGGTTTTATTTCACTAACCGATGATGGCGGTGATAAGGGTGTACGCCAAGTTTATAATGAGCCCCGAATCGACCCGAAAAAAGGAATTCCCCTGTCAGGAATCAACAACAACACTTACCCCAAGGCTGATCCGTGCGGCGATAAAATGTGCAAAACATTTTTCCCGTACGATAAAACCCTCGCACTCGGTGACATGCACTCACCTGAAAGAGAAAAAAATGGCCGAAATACATTAATAATTACTGTCACCAGGTCCCAGGCCGGGTCGGACAGGGAAGTGATACATAAGCCCCCGGTCGGTGATTCCCGCAATCCGATTGCGCGTTTTATCTGATAAAACGCGCGCCCGTTCCCAACCTGACAACATCCTGACATCATACTCCGGGAGCCTCGAGCCCCGAGCCCCTCGGGTTGGCCACCGCGGTGGGTTTCCCATGACAGGGCCCCCCAGCTCTGGAGCGCAATCGTGGTTTGATTTTGGGCAACAGGACTCAAAAAGGTAACATATTGGGGCCGAATGTGGCCAAGTGAGTGAGTGCCGGGTTTGGTCAGTGTTAATAAGAGGAGAGACTCGCCATAAACAATGGGTGGCTGATGGTGGGCAATTTAAATGCTTCCGACGAGAGGGTCCGAAAAAAAAAATGGTTGAAGACCTCCCTTCGTCGGGGGGGCCCTTCAATTAAAAAATAAATTCGAATCAAGGAGCAAAACGGTGAGGAAACTATTTCCCCTTTCAAGTCGAAGCCGCGTCGGGTGCATCAAATGGAGTGCAAAGTGCAATCACTGCACGGAACTTCACCTTGAGCGCCCCGACCGGGTCGGCGACACGATGGCGTTACAAGTTCTGTGTGCAGCAAAAAAACCGGGCGAAGAAGTGGAATGGGCGGTCGGCGAGGAAAAGGGACCGACCCTGCGACGAGGCCCATGAGATCAGTTCCCATGGTTTGATGACAGGAATGAAATGATTTGTTCTCCGGCCGGGTACGGCGGCGGCGGTGCTTCCTCGAAGTTCACACGACACCGACAAACATTCTGCGGCCCACACGATCACACGCAGGCCCGCGGGGAGTGTAGCGAGAAAAATGTCCCAGAAATTCACCGGAACGATCGCAGAAGAAGTCCGGCCATTAGCAACGAGCCGGGGCCAGGCCAGTGTCAAAACGACGCCCTGCTCGCAATCCAGAAACATTAGCAACACCTGACCTAATGACACCGGAGATTTATGGTGGATTGTTTGGGGCCAACCCCGGCGCAACATTGTCCGCTGGGCTGGCTGGATGGATGGAGCGAAACAAAACAGCAACCGCTTCTCTTCGCTTCGGGAGATGCACGGTGATGACGGCATAAACAAGCATAATGTTTTGCCAACCAGCAGCATAAATTGCCGGCCAGTGGGGGCCAGTGTTATGGATTTAACCGGAGCAGCAACAAGAAACCCATCGGGGCAATAATCGGTATTCGGATGGGTGTTCCGGGAACAGGCAGGCCGGGACCGAATGGAAGGGTGATCTTTCATGACGAATGTGCTGTGAGCCCGTTTATGAGCTTATCAATTGCTCATTTCATAAATCAATTAGATTTTCCGTTGGACCCGTGAACGATGTGTTTTAGTTCCCCTTTTTATAGGACCTCTTATGTAGGGCTGTTTATGTAGCTCATAGTTTTGAATTTTTAAATGGGCACCTAATGGGTTTAGTGCATTTTATTCATTTCAATAATCTGTTTCTGTTTTATACATTGAAAATCCTTTTATGAAGCTATTAAATGGCCAACGGCATGTTTTCGTCCAGTCGGCGAAAAGCCTATCAAAGAGCAATATTTTTTTTTTAAGAATTGAATGTGTTTTCCGCGTTTTCCTCGGGCCACAGGATTCCGGGAGCAGCGTTGGGCCAGAGACCATCCCGAAGCCCATTGTTGTCGATTTTCCGATTTTTCTGGGAAATTTTTTCAATCAACTCTTATATTCGCTTTTCGGGGAAAACACTCTTTCATTAAATGTCGGAAAATTGAACACCCCGTCACTTCGCGCTTGAAATTAACAGGAAACAGGTCGATTGGATTATTTTCGTAAATTAATATTTTAACTCCAGGCGCCTATCGATCACCCATCGCGACGGGATTTTAAAATATTACCACAGCGTTGGCGACCACCAACCGGAGAACCCACCGCGGTTCTGGTGAGAACGGCAGAACATTCTTTCCCCGGCTTCGGCAGCGGCTTGCGTAAAGCGATCCGGGGGAAGATGGCACCGGCCCTCCGGGGTGCTTAACCCGGGAACTGCGCGTCGGGAATGCAAAAATCACTGCATTCCAGTTCCAGCAAACCCGGCCAACTCTCGGCCAACATTCTCCGCGGCGGGCGCGCGGCGAAACATCAAACGCGCAAACACGCTCCAGACACTCCAGCGCGCGCGGACCCGGCTTCTTCGCCGGAGGTTGGCCGGAAGAGGGGGGACTGGGGGGATTGACCGGAACGTATGGAGGGAAGCGCGATCTTGTTTTCGTCATGTGACCGGTCGCCGGTCTTGGCTACAAATTGCCAGGGCGCGCCCTGCAGTCACTGGAACGCGACGATAGATGAAATGGAAAACGGATGGCATCAGTTCGCAACAAGTCACTCGGGCGGGGGGAGGGAGTAAGGATGGGGACCAGGGGGTTGAAGTTCTCCCGTGGCCCTGTTCTGACCCCAGCGATCAGCGACCAGCGACGACAGCGATTGCGATGAATCATGCGGCTTCGAGTTGCATTAGCTCGAAGATGAGCTCTATTTCTGTAAACTCAGCCTCCTGGCTGATTCTTTTCGCAAACTTTTATAGAATTTAATATGCTTTGAGAAAATTGTTTTTCGGTAACCATTTAAGGATTTTTAGTTAAAGTTTACAATCTTAAACACAAGTTTTACATCTTTTCATCTTACACCCATTGAACTTTACATTTTCCCATTTTTCTCTTATCATGTTTTGAGTAAATGACTCTCTTTTATTATTCCTCTTGTTTTGAGACTCGAAAAAATGATCATCATCGCGTCGCGTCGGCG
Organism: Anopheles bellator; assembly: GCF_943735745.2. Taxonomy (NCBI): domain Eukaryota; kingdom Metazoa; phylum Arthropoda; class Insecta; order Diptera; family Culicidae; genus Anopheles; species Anopheles bellator. The sequence goes on along the minus strand of NC_071285.1, from coordinate 860,071 downwards.
CTGGCAATTAAAACCTCTTTTTAGGCCAGCAAATTGGCCAGCACACTCTCGATAACCGTTGCAGTACTCAATTAGCACTTCAAGACGAGAGCGGCCAGCAAGTGTCGTGCCGCGGCGTGGGGCGACATCCTCGGACGGGTTGGCGCGGGGAGACACGTCGACACGTTGGCGTCCGCCGGCGACTGTCGGAATGTCGGCACTTTTCGTCGGCTTGCGGATGGGAAAATCAGCGTCGCCGTCGTCGAGCGATCGAAAGGAAAACCCGAACCCCGGGGACGTCCCAGCATCAATGCACTTCATTCAGGGACCCGCATCAGCCAGCTACTAGCTGGCGCGGCTGCGACACGCTGTCGCCCGCCGGACGGACAGCGATGCGCTCCCCGACAGGCGGCCCCGATGAAATCATGGTCCCCCCCTCCCCCTCCTCTCTGGCCACGGTGCCATTGACTTCGGTTGGTGCGTTTGACGCGCGATCGAGTCGCGTCATTATTTGCGCCACGTTTTCGTTATGGTTTTACAATACCCGGCCCGTACCCGGCCCGTCCTGTTGTTGTTTAATGTGGCTCTAAGGAGCATCGCGTTTGGTACACCACCGCCACCACCACCACCCACCCCTCGATAATTACCACCCACCCGACGCGAGCATACATCACGACAGGGCGCTTCGATACTTTGGCTTCGCGGCTTCAACAAGAGTAACGCAACCCGACGGGCGGAGGAGCCACGACTGCATAATGGCCCCGCCGCTCGGCACACACAGCATCTCTTCATCTTCATCTTCTGCTCCGGCTCAGCTCATTTTCTAATTATTCAACCGATGCCCTCTCGCGCGCACCCGCGGGGAGAGGTTAGCGTGTTACATAAAGCCGTACGGGCGGCCAGGCGAAATTACACTCTTCCTGCCACAGGGAAAAAGAGAGAGAGAGAGAGAGAGAGAGAGAGCGGGGCTGAGATGGCCAACGAGGTGGATCACATTACGCCGACCGCCCTCCCCGCTCGGAGAAGGCATTAAAGTGTAGAAATTGAAACAAGAACTCCACCGAACACACCGAACCGGAAAAGGCCTAGAACGGAGTTAGAACTCATTTCTGGCCCGGTTCCGGTCGGGGCATAAAACATTGGCGGAGTATTTAAAACGAAAGTACCATTTTATTACCTCATTTCCGTGGCCGCGCAAAGCACGCCAGCAGCGGAACCAGAATCAGTGCTGGAGCACTCCTTGAAGCGCTGCTGCTCTTGAACTTGAACCGAGCGGAGGGTTGCCACGAAACCCACCATTTAAAACCCATCATACGTTTGTGATAAAATCCTGAAATCTTGAGGGGCCCAACTCTACGATCTGCGATTGCTCTTTGACGTGGCTTGATTTAGTCTAATCTTATCTGCTTTAGCTCAGTCAGTCAGCACAATTATTCAAATATTTTGAAGGATGAAGAATTAAAGGATAAATATTCACCCTGCATTCCATTCCGATAGGTCCGCTAACTAAACGATCATATACCCAATCGGTTCTACTAGAGTTAAAGCCCACGTTAGCCCGAATTTCACGAATTTCAAGCAGCTTTTGGTACATCGTAATTGATTGAATTATTTCCTCCGATTCCGCGGGTCACACCCGTCACCCATCGCCATCGAGGCAGAATTCGTCTCCCACAGTTTTCGCTGCGGTCGCTGCGCGTGTTCATTAAAATATATCAATTCGCAGAAACAAATCAACAGCGGGTCCGACTGTGGGATGCTTCTGGGCCGGGTTGATGAATTGGCCCGGCACGGATCGTACCATCGATGGCAGCATAAAACACCACAGACAGAGAGCTGTTTAATTGAGACGCGCTCGTTACGAAACACGGTTCGGCGGCCCTTTTCTCTTGGAACTTTCTTCGGGCCACATCAAAGGGCCTTGTTTTCGGTCGTTTCGCGTTCGCTGGTGATGTGTTGGAAAATCATTGTTATCGATTAGCCAGAGTACGAACGAACAAGATCTCCCAGGACGGGCGTGTTATGACGTGCATCGTGCACACATCGTGTAGCTATTTATGTTCTCACCGAGGGCCTCAACAATTGCAGGCCGGCCCGACCGCCGGCTTGTCTTATGCATTCGGCGTGTGTTTCTGTCTGCCTTTTTTGCTCAGCGTCTCAGTGCAACTGCATTACGCATGACGACGTCCTCTCTCGCCATCGTCGCAAAACGGGGCAAGATTTATGTGGAACGAGATGCCCTCTCGATCGAGTGTTTGGTGCTCGAGAGGCCTCGACCGTGTCTCAGCCACCAGCTATGCTCTTGCTGCCATGTTTGCATAATTTATTATTTGCGTTTTTGCGCTATTGGCGCCAGCGCGATGAATGATGCGTTTCGGTGAGAACTTGTTACGCGCCGGGCGTCATTCTACGGCGAAAAATCGTAACGCCGATGAGAAAGCAGCAGTCCCCGAAGTGGTGCAGTTGAACCGAAAAATGATGACAAGTTGCGATACTACCTAAGAATTAATTTACAAACTATTTTGCAATCGCCTCTAGTTGCAATAAAATGATGGATATGGAAAAGAAATCACCGTCCCATGGACAGTCAACAATTTATGCGAACGATGCGTTTGGCAACCAACTGTTAAGCTGACCATCAACAGGATGACCAGGCACAGCATGGGATGGTAAAGAACCCAAATAAAGTGCATCGAACCCTGCCCGGTCCCGAAGGACCTTTGAGCCAAATTAACTCAATTCACCAACTCTGGACCACTGCCCTGCCCGTCCGATGGAATGCACTTTCCATGCTTCGGTTCTAATCGGTCGGCCGTCAGGAACGGAGAATCATCGGGGCGATGGCTCTCGGGACGGGCGCAAATGGCCCCACAGCAATGCTTAAGCCGAGCTCGAGCTTCTTCGATTCTTTTTCCGACGAAGGTCCGGCAACCCGACACCCGGGAACCCGGGTGCATCACGTGTTTGTAATCCACTTTGCGCTCGGCGGGCCTTGCCAGGGAATGGGCCAGTCGCCACAAATGTTGCACCAGCTGTTGCACATGGACCGGGCATCCTGACCACAGGGCGCCCCCGACGCTCTCCGGTGATGGATCGGTGATGGGCCCGGTCCATCAGCGGGCTCCCTTCGGACCCTTCGGTCCCAGGTGCGCCACGTCGGAATGCAATGAATAGAAATGTGGAATGCTATAAAGATAATTGCACCGAGGGAACCGATCGTTCATCGGTTCACTCCGGCGGCTCACCGCACGAAACGGACGAAACGGATGAACGAAATCGTATTTTCTCAATGAAGTCCGGTCAGTGGCAACCACAGAGAATCGGTCCGCGTGTCTTTGCGAGCGCTTCTGTTACGAGGGGATCTGCCGTATTTTCACGCTGGATGCGTTTTTAAGCAAAGAAAATTAAAGAAAATATATCTCCTGAATTTAGTTAAATTTTTCCTTATTTTATAGTGGAGACCAGAGCCAGTTGAAATAGAACTAAAAATCATCAACAAAGAAGTAAGTCCTCTCATTCATGAAAGTCTTTACCTTAAACTCCATTCATAAAACACGGTGTAAGGTGCTCCGCCGAAAACTCAGACCGGTGGCACCAGAAGGAGGTGATATGATTCCGAACGAAAGGGAAAACCTCTCAACCCCGAACGATGCCATCGCCCGGACGGAATGGGGGCCGCTAATTGCTGAGAACCCTTCGAGTGGGCCAATCGCATCCTCGCCGACCAAAGGCAGAGAGAGGCCCCGGCTTCATCGAATCACGCCACCACTCAGCAAATCAAAAAGTGTCTGCGCCGCGAACCGACTTCCTGTGGATTGAAAGCGAATCGACGGCCGACGGCGGGAATGATTAAGGATTTTCTAGTGGACGAGGACCCCTTCAAGACTGGGCTCAGCACTTTTCACGTCCGGTAATGACCGCCCCCCTCCCTGTCCGTGGCATTCTTTGGCCGGCGATGGGGAAGAAGAAAATCGAGAACGAGAACTGATAGGTGGAAAACCTTCAATCGCATCCCCGGAGCCGGCGGGTCCGGTTGGGAAAGAAACATTTCCTAACCGAGCCCGGGGGGGGATTGACGGCTTAAGACGCTGGCGCGCGGTGGTAATGCCCCCTGGAGCTCGGAGCCGCCGGACGGAAATCGATCGTTATCCGCGCGAAGGAACCGAGCTTAAGGCGGATGGAAAAACGAAAATACGGCAGTAATCGCTCGATTGATTGATCCAACGTCCGGTCGGTGGCTGGTGTGAAGGTCACGGCCAACCCGAACGCCCACGGCTGCCCACGCCGCCCGGCGGCGCAACGTACCGAGAGAGCGTACCATAAATCCTTGGGCCGATCGAAGCATTTAATTGCCGGCGCGGATCTGCGCCAAGATTAAACGTGAGTTTGGACGTGAGCGCCTCGGCGCAAAAGTGTTGCTTTAACCGCGCGTTTCGTGAGAAAGTATGACGTGAAGTGGGTGTCGAAAGCGAGGCGAAGAGATGCCGGCCGGCCTAAAGCGCTGTTAAAGCTCATCAATTGTGCGCTATATAAGGGGACGCTCTCAAAAGGAAGGATCCCATGATGAGACGTGCAAAGACTTTTTGATCCAGACTGGACCCCGTTCTGCCGGAGACGATTATAAATCCTTGTTTAGGTGCTGATCTAATATTAATAAAAACCACAGGAATTTAGAGATCGATAAAACTCACTTTATCCCGGAGTGGAAGTCAAAATCCAATCGGCCCCGAGCCGATCGATTGAAACGTTTAGTTGAAGCGAACCCATTGGCTATCGAACGACTGGCCTGTTCGAGGCCACTTCAGGAAAGGAAGCATTTAATTTCTTTCAAAGTTCTTAAAACCTTTTAATCTCGCAGCGACGGCTTCTGACCACTGCGCCCCCCACCCGACTCCTTGGGTCCGACCCGACGATTTTACGATTCTAATCAGCCATTCGCCCCCCGTTCGTTTTATCTTCTCCGATTCTCCTCGGGGCGCGGCTTCGGGAAAAGGCAAAATAACATACACATCTTTTCTGATTGCCAATTCGACATCCGGGTGTCCGCCGCGACTAAATGCTGCGAGAGATAAACGACTTAATCTCCGGGTGTTGGCTCGACCCACGACGGTTTTATGATCTATTCGGGTCGGGTGGTCGCCAATGTCGACCACACACAGCGTCAGCCAGGGACCCCTTTAGGGATTACAAAGAAGCGGATGAGCTTCAGAGGCAGCTTGGCAGTGATTAGAACGGCGCCATCAAGTCAGGTCGGCGGAATTCGAGAACAAATCCCTCAACTGACTGGTGCCGTCAGTTTCTTTTAAATATTTCTAAGACCACAAAAGGATTTCACCTGGGGGCCTGGGGTTCGGGTGGCCGCCCGCATAAAGGCTTAGCGGTGGTTCGGCGCGCCGACCGATTACTCATTTCCGGCGCGAACGAATTCGCGCCATTCGAAAGCACCTCTTTGGCGAAAGGCGCTCGGGTCCATCCGAGGCCCAAGAATCTCTGGGACGCGAATGGGCCGCTTATACAACCCATCGATGCGTTGCGCAATGGGCGAAAAGGGGGATATATTTTTCGGTAACTCAAGCGGTCGCAAGCCTCGCCAAAAAAAAAAATCGTACGCAAATTCGATCCCCGAGACGCGATGCGCCGTTGCGTAATGGAATCGAATTTCGGCGCCCGACTTTTTGCGGTGGGTGCTCTATGCAAAATATGTGGGCTACGCCGGCGACAACACCGCTCTATAATCGATCTACTTTTTCCCGACACGCCGACGAATGTTTTAATTTCTGCCTTTTTGGGAGGAGCGACTTTGGTGCGCTTTTCGGTTTGCCGTGACCGCCTGGCCGGGATGTAATTAATGCGAAAGCGACGCCACGCCGCCGAAGCGAGTCCACACGCGGAACAAGAAATGGAAAGCATATTTCGATTTAATAATCGATTCCGCCTGCCGGCGTGAGGGCCGGTCGGGGTTCGTTCCAAAGCCTGGCCTCGATCGCATTGTTACTTAATTGCTATTAGCAGCGCAAATTATCGTTTACACTGATGGCCTAAGCTTAAACGGCTTACTTAAGACGTTTGTTTTAATGTGCATACTTTCCTCCAGCGATTAGCGATGGATGAAATTGTAAGACCGGAATGTTACCATCATTTTAGTGCATGTTGAATGGAAACCCGAATCAACCTGGATGCTCCAATCGATTCTCCAGGTCCAGAGAGCAGGACAACCTCCCCCCCTAGAAACACCCGATCAGAGGTCTGCTCTCCCACATTAATGATCGTTCGATGTCCCTAATTGATACGTCCATCTGGAGGGGCGAGCAGAAAATAAACACCATCAGAGTACGTCCCAATCGGAACGTGGACTCTTTGCAAACGCCAGCCAGCGACACACGGCACGTTCCCATTATCCCTTCTGGTGCGTGTGGGTTGATGCCGGAAATGCGGATAAGTACTATCGTTGTCGGCGCTGATCACCGACGGACACGGGATGCTTCACTTTCGAGTGTTCCGGAGGGACCTCGACGCCGCCGCCATTGTGAGCATTGCTAAAAGCTCCCTCTGGTGGCCGGGGAATGTATGTCTTTGCCGCAAATATTGAACCCAGACCAATCGCGCCGATGCTGTCTCAAGTGGACATAATCCGCTCAAGAAACTGGCCAACGTGAGCCAAGGTTCTTGGGCGAATGCACTCCGTTTTGGGTCCGTGCGGTCCACAAACAAACCCTCGACCATGATTACTGCAACTGCGCTGGCCGGTGGTCGGTGTCTGCGAGGCAATCACTTCCTTGTTTACAAGGCGGAGACTCCGGCACGTTCAACGACGACGACGACGACGTCCAACTTTGGCGCGATGCGGAGGGCGCGACCTTTTTCTTGGCAATTCATCCACTTGATGTCCCGGCGGCGGCTGCGGCGGCGGGTGGTGATTACCACGAGGAAGGAAGCCACGGTAAATGGTGAGCAAACGTTGGTCCGACGCCAACGCCAGCTTTCTGCAGGATCAAAGCCATCGGAAAGGCCACTTAAGGGCTAAGACGGCTCCGGTCTTGGGGATCGCGTTTTGGCCCCCTTTTTGGGATTCCACTGGCCCCAGCTGACGTCTGAATGGCCGGATGTTGACAGCTGGCACCCAACATAGCCTCACTTTTGGGGAAAATCCCTGACTTTTCATCTCAATCCGTTGCTCGCCAAAACGGTCGCTGGCCATCGGCTGCAAAAAAAAACCCCGGAATGTGCAAGTTGCATATCTAATTAAGCAAATTAGTGGGCGAAAATGGCCACCGCAAATGATGTGTGGTGGCCATTGGGAGCCATTTTCAGCCGGGGTGGCGGTCAGGCAGGCTGGTACTGGAGCTACTGTTTCGTGTCCGTTGCTTCGAGGAAGTCGCGCCGGGCCGCTAATGCGAGTGATCCACGCCGCACACGGCGCTATGGCTGTGGAAATTAAAAGTGTTCCGGTTCCAAGCCGAGCAGCCGAGCGGTCGGCCGACGACTTTCATTTCTGATGGTCCACTTCTTTTTATGCAACATTGTCTGTGAGTGTGTGTGGGTGTTGGGCTGGAAAAATGGCAAAAAGAGTTGTGGGAGAGAAAATGGATCGCATAAAAAAAGAAGGAAGGAAGCCTTCCGCTCTGTAGTCCGGTTGGTTATTGGTTGCCAATAATAAAGTTGCCTATTTTATTTCTTACAGGAGCACAACGAGGTCAGTCCCTGTGTTAAGGGTCCCTAGCCCTAGATCGGCCATGAGTGTATGTGAAGCATGACTGACCCATCAGATTGGCTTACTTGCTTGGAACCGAAACATGAGGCAGCATTACGAGAGATGTTCCTTGATTTAATCACTTATCGACGTGGAACACTTCGGACACTAATCATCAACCTCAAGGAGCCACATATGCTGCAATCGAACACGGCGCAAGGCGCTTACATTTCACCATCAGACCGAGGTCAATAAATCACTTCGTTAGTCGAATCCCGATCCGAACCGTTCAGCCAGCCGTGAGCTAATTAGACAATCTCTACACGGCGCCGCCATCATCGTCAGCGGGCAATCTTCATCAAAGACACTCGAATCGTGGCCAGCAAACATCGCCACCGCACCGCAAATGGGCCGTATGATTGGAGTTAAATTAGCAGAAACGGACGAGTCGTGTTACGCTCGCCGTGGCCACGCTCTGGCCCTGTTGCAGGCCCCAGCAACCGAAACAAGCATAAACAGCTCCCCCGATAACGCTAACCTCGACGACGGCAGCAGCATAATCGATGTCGAGGGCTGCGATCTGATAAGCCCGGAAAGCCCTGACGAAGGTCACACGACGATCCGCGTTACATTGTAACGTGCCGGGGACCCCCGTGTCGTGTCCAGTCGAGTAAGTCCAGTAGCCGGCAGGACAGCTCGACCGGGGTTGATATGTTTACTATCGACCGCAGTCCCGGGTCCGTCCGGCCAGAGGGAGAAAAATCTTCCCCGTTCGCCCCGATGGTCGATGGCCATAAAACAGTCATTATCCGGTAATTGCAGTTCGATGGTGGCCCCAGGCCGGGCAAAAGCGAAACCGAATCCCGACGATGCAGCGGCCACTATCTGCCAGCACCATCCGACCGACTTCGCGGGACATCCCAAGAAGAAGCCCAATAATAGGTCGGTCAAGGCGAAGGCACGAAGTCCACGAAAGGGACGTCGGAATGCTCTGGCGCAGGCGGATGTCAGCTATTTTCCCCGGCCGGGTCCACCGATGACACACCCAGAGACGACGATGATGCTGGCAGATTCTTATCATTCATTCCCACCCATCGGCACCGGATGATGCAGAACCAAAAGCAAGAGTTACACTTGTTCCGACGGCCCCGAGTGTCAGTCAGGACGAGCGGATCGAGTGGAGTGATTCTCGTAAGTCTTCGATCGGTGTCGCGATGTTAATTGCGACCTACTTTTAAGGAGTTAAAATTATTCACTCAACGAGACTGAAATTAATTAATATTTTGAACGGGAAAATTAAGGAAAACTTTCCATCAACCGGGCGACGTGGGCAGGAAAATTGGCTCAACGTCTGCCGTTTAGTAATTGGACTGTGTCTCCCCCGGGCCGGATGAGCAAATTAACCGAGCAACAGATTTGTGCCCATAAATGCCATCATAAAGAGCACGGGCGAATGGGCCCCAGAATCGTTCTGGCCGCGGCTGCCGTCGGTTAACCTTGGCGTCTCGGAACGTCTCAAGGCGAGGGGGCGAAGGGCCTATTTTTTCCACTCTCACATTCGCAAGTGACAAGCGGTTTCGACTGCTTCCGGTGCCGGGCCGGGAAAGGAACCGGGCCAAACCACCCGGAGCACCCGGAGAGGTGACGACTCGATTTTCGCTGTCGATGTTGACGCCCGTGTTGGCGCCACCCGGCGCGCCATCTTGATGGCGCGTTGGGCCCCGTCAAATGATTGCCCATTATTAGTGTTTATTTTACAACACGCTGCCTGATGGCGGTGGCCCCTCTCTCCCTGTCTCTCTCTCTCGCCGGGTTATTATGTTGAAGCAGCTGAAATGTAAGGATTTTATCGCGCACAAAAGGAACGTTAAATGGGAAAGGAACTCCGAAGCCGAAGCTCGCTGAGCTGGCCACGTGTGCGTGGAGGGAAGCATCCTTGCATCCGAAGTCTCAGCAGTAGTTCCACAATGTTACGCCTGCCGAGAGAACGTTTTAATCGACGCTTTGATAGAGCCATTATCGATAATTGAATTAAATGTGAATCGTTTTGTATTTCTTCTTCGCAATTGCATCAATCGGCACATCCGGCTGTCGTGTGATTAGCACGACAAATACACGTTGCCCACCATTGCTAGAATGTTGCTGTTGGAACTGGAATTGGACATTACCACGGGACACTGCTCAATAAAGAGTTTCAAAGTAAAAGTTCACAAATTGAGCTAAAAATTGAAACGAATCGAGCGATCAACACGAACTGAAATATTTACAAACTGGAATCGCCAGCTACAAACGTTGCACAACTCGACTCGACGTGAGTCGCCGAGTCCTGTTCTAATAAATATTCCAACTTTATCAACCAATTGTCATGCGGCGGTCGTAACCAATCAACCCCAAAAATGGCTTCTCGCTCCGTCAGGTAGCGCCGGGGCCAACGGAAAAAATGGCCGCCCGCATTTAAATTAATGCTAAATTTTCACCGGTCCACCCGAGCGGCCCGAGATGCCGGTTTCCATCATAAATCCACCCACCCCAGGCAACCCAGGCCAGACCGGCCGGCACTGCGAAGCAATAGGCAGCGCACTTGAGCGGCTCATTAAATTTACAAATTCATTGTGTGCCGTAATTTATTCAAGCCGACCAGAAGAAGCCGAGTGCGTTCGGGACCCGATTCGAGACGGTGCCCCGCCCGCGTCGTCGGAAGCCTTAACCACCGGACACCACACACCGGCGGCGCAGAGTGGTCAAATTTCTCCCGAATTTACGGCCAGCCCGGCCAAGGAGCCGTGAAATCAAAGTAAACACACCGACCCAGTCGGTCGGGGTCCCCGTCTTTGGCCAAGATTTGCATTCTCGCTTCCCACGTCTAGATTCGTGAACATTTTGCAACGAAGAAGCTCTACGGTCGTCGTCGGCGGAAGAGGTCGCCCCAGAAGGGAACCTTCAAAACAGTAAATAGAACGTAACGGAGCGTGAAACCGGGGGGAGGCTGACGGAACGATGATGGTCGTTGATGAGGGAAAATACTTCGTGAAGCTCCAGAAATTTATATCAATTTGGTTACCCAAATTGGGTTCAATTTAAGGAATTATTATTAGACTTTGTTTAGGAAAAGCCGCACAGATTTGACAACGGAGTGAATGTACTGTTCCTTGAAGCAAGCATATTATTTTCCCTTTGCTACAGTTTTAGATTACGGATTACGGCATTAATTTTCAACGCCAGAAACCGGCCCGCTCGAAGGCGGACACGTTTCCTGGGTGCCACCCAACGAGAAGGTCAATAATACGGGCGCTACATTTACAGCAATGGGCATCAATCATAATAACTTTAAGAATTCATGATCCGCCATGATCGGGCCAGGGTCAAATGCATCGGCAGAGATGCAATCCGACACCGGGCCCCGTTCGCCTGAGGAATCTCGATCGTCCCTCGCCCGGGGGCCGGAGCAATCTTGCTCACTCCCCATTTAACACGATGATAATTATGATTACGACGATAATGATCGCACAATTCAATCATCGCGGCATCAACCGCACACCACAGACGTGGTGCGTCTGCAAATGACCGTCCTGATTGATCCTTTCGCACCAGGCCTAGACCTTCGCGATCCGAAGGATACAGGGGGCCAGGGCTTGAAATGGGATGCCGCGTCTTCACGATCGTGAAGTGCGCGATCGAAGATTGACACTCTTGACACCGGCCGACGACGACCGGGTGCGCCTGAAATTGGCGACTCCTTGCGCACCCGGCCGCTCGGAAATTATGATCATTGACTCACCCAATCAGAGAGCCCGAGCGGTGCCCGAGGCTGTTGCCCGAACCATAATTTGAGATCATGCTCCAATCACTAAATATGGGCGGGTGGTGATTGGCGTTCGCGCCGTCCGCTCGGAACTAGATTGTCATCGATCGTACCTGGCGGAGGCGAAGATGGCGAACGAAAAATCATAGGTCAATCGAAGTGTAAATTAATATGATCGATTAGACCGAACCTAACGGGAGTTAGGTTGGCCGCGCTCCGGTGATTGATTATGGTTCGGCCGCCCGGGTGAGCCACCTCGCCCCGTTGGGCCGTTTGACCATCTTTAGCAAAGATCGTGAGCACGCAACTCCTTCTTGCGTTGGAGTGGAAGCCAAAATTTCTTTAAACTTCTTCGGGGCCGCCAGTGCGTCGAGTTCGTAAGTCAAGTAATGGAAGTTAAATGTGATCATAGCCCAACCCGGCTATGGACAAAATGAACATCGATTCGATAGATCCCAATTGTCCATTCATTTTTATTAATTGAAATTATACTGAGTGAAGAGTCTTGAAGGATGTTTCAAAACGCCGCAACAATTATTGCAAACAGACGACAGATGCACAGACAACAACCCAGAGAAGGTTCACGGTGGCCCACAATAATCCTGCGCGGAAGATGGAGAAAAAAGTAAGCTCCACTTTTTACTGCCACTGCTGCTCCTAAATGCTCTCCTTTAAAACCTCAAGCCTGAATGGTGCTCCGGTTCCTCCGGTTTTCGATTTCCACTTTTTTAAAGCCGTACTTTCGCTCGCAGCGAACAACAGCAGATGGTAGAGGTCAGCCAACTGGGTGCAATTTCACGTCGATAGTTACCCTTTTTTTCCCTTTCACATGTCTTAAGACTCGGTCTCGGACTCGGCCCCCGAGAAACAGGGTCACCTCATGCGCAGGGTGCTCCGCGAAGGTTACAGACACATTGTCGCAAAACTGTCCAGGGGGCTGCCAGCTACCAGTTGCAACCTGCTGGGGATTTTGACCCGACACCCGAGATATTATGTTCAGACTCGTCAGCCACTCGGTGGAACTATCACTTTTGATTTACAGACCAATAAAAAAAAAACGTGGGACTCTCCGTGCCACACAGCTGGTGGTGTCCTTTCGGCGAGAAGTCAGCCAAGTGTGTCTAGCACATCACAACTATGGCCATATTTACGTGTTTGATGTCCTTTGTTCGGACTGGCATCAGGGGCGAGGTCCTTCGTTTGCGTCGTGCTGACACTTGCATCTTGCCCGGCCACTTGACAGTCGCTAACGAATCCTTCTCAATCGGGCCCCATAACGGCCGGCTGGCGGGGGGGGTCCTCTTTCATGAGGGCTATCAAATTTCTTCACCCGAGTGAGACTCGTGGGCTGAAACAAGCGGGTTTCCCGGAGCGGAGAGTGTAATAAAAGGAGATCACACAGATGGTGGTCCCTGTACGCCAATCACTGCGACGACAGTGGGACGATGCACAATGGAGTATGGAACAACCAAAGCGGGGCTGCATGCAAATTATGCTCCCGGCGAGACAGGGGAACACCCAGCTCGGGGTCGCCCAACACTTTTTACGCCTTTTGCGCCAATAATACCTCTAATGTGCTGAAGGGGCTGGGTAAGAAAAAGGGGCCATTCCAACACATACTACGCGGACTGTAATTGTATCCTTTTGTGGACCGCGGATTACACCAGTGCCATCGCCGGAATGATCCCCGTGCGAGAGTGTCCTGCGTCACCTGCGCGAATTGGGCCCCTTTCGGGGGGGATTAATTTTACGGATCGTCCTGCTCGATGCGAAAGTAATCCAGGTGGTGTGTCCCCGAGAAGCACGTCGTAGCGATCAAACCCGGCCACGGCTACGATTACGAATGCCATTTCGGGACATGGCCGGTGGGCCGTGTTGCTTGTGTGGTGACCTATTTTATTACATTCAATTACGCACCCAGCCGAGACATTAATCGTCGCGTCGCAGGCGTCAAGGTGACGGCAACCGGCACCAATTTATGAACTCTTCACGCAGCCCATCAGCAAGAGCTCGTACGGTGCGTGGCCGAAGATTTAGATGCCAGAATATAATTAAAGATAATACACTCGCTGCTGCCGCTTACCGCAAGCATAGTTTATGTTCCGTGACCGAGGCCACTTGTTTTCTTCTGCTCCAGCGGAGATGCCAGGCCAGGAGAATTGAATCGCGACACGGTTCAGCAGAAGCACGGGATTATAATGAATCCGTGTTAAGCTCCGTCTCCCAGGATTACGGGGGGGCTGCGATGCGTGAGCAAACAATAAACTCGACCCGATTGTCAAGGTGTGTCAAGAGGCAATATAAGCTTCAAATGAACATCGTTCGGGTGAAAGGATTTATTGCCCCATTGGCTCGACTCGTTAAACGCATCCTAATCACCAGATATCTAGACTAACCCAAAGGACCTCAAGGATGTGAGCACATTAACAGTAGAAATTCAAGTCAAGTCTCTTCTGACTATCCTTTGCCTTGAGTGAAAATCAGCGAAAGCATAATTTTCGGTTTGCTTCCCATTTCGTCCATAAGAAAGTCGAGCATAAACAGAACTGCAATGGGCAAAGTGAAAGCTCCGGTGAAATCCGGGCGCTCCCAGAATTCCGTACCCGCAGGACTCAAGGACGATGGCCACAGTGGGTTGGCGATTTCACCAACCCCACTGCGAAGGATAAGCCGCCCGTTGATCGACTCTTCCGGTACTTTCTCTCGGCGGGTTCCGCGCCCTCCAACTCTCCGGCAGGATATCGGCACCAGGATGGTGCGGCCGGGTTTGCGGAATTGGAGCGAAGCCGTTGCGCCACTTACTGGTGACAGGTACCGCAAAAGTGCGCCGAAAGTTTGGGACTTTCGTGAAAGTTGAATGCATTTCGCGACTGGTCAAACCGTGGCCACCGATGGCGTCATTCGCGATGGCGCCTTAACAAAATTCGAAAGAACTTTTCCTTGGGGCAAAAATGTGCATCGAAACTTTGGCTAATCAATTTCAAAGTTCCCGGTAACGATTCATTAAGCGAGTCGACTTCGGCAAGTTCCAGGCCCAAACTTCGCGGGGCAACCTCACCAGGGGCAACATCGGCACGGTTTCCGCGGCCGGGTCAGTAATCGATCTGCCTAATTATGCAGTAAATCCGCCAGGGGCTCTAAGCAGCCACACGTTCGCGGGCTCAAGGCAGATGGAACTAATGGGACACCTACCCGAAGCGGTTATTGAATGCCGCGCGCGATCCCGACCCGGCGTGTCCCGGCGTGTGAAACCTTGGGCGACCTCTGGGGGGCAGTTCAGGGCAGAGCGGCAGAGGACGACGATGCGCCAACGTATGGTCTATCGCCGCGCTTCATTAGCATTGATTTGAATACATTCCGGGGGCCGGTTTTCGGGCGCCCGGTGGCGCCTCCGACTCCGAGAATTATGGCCACGATGGGGCGAAATTATGGAATCGGCTCGATTTGCATTTATAATGCGACGGAACGGCAAGGTCCCCTCCCCCGTGAGTGCCACGCCGTAATCCATCAATCTGTGGAGATTCGCAGCAGCCCGGCCCGGCGTAATGTGCCCGGCACGTTCTCGGAACTCGCATAATGAATTTGATCACTTTCACGGATCTGGACGGGAAGCTGGTGAGAGGGTGACACCAAACAAAACGCAGAGGAAAACTTTCTCAGGTGCCCACAGGGTCTTGGTCTGACTTCCTGCCCAGGACCGCCACGTTCTCTGATGGCAACAGCGAACGTTTCTTTTACCTTTAGACCCACGGTAACAATTGAAAGTGAATGTGGCAAGTACGGCCGTGCGTAGGCTAGCCACGATCGGGGCACTTCCTTCTCAAGGCGGGCCCGGATGACGTACGTGCGTGGAAGCCAAACAAGGGCGCGGGTTCGAGGGACCTGTTTTGCCCATGGTTTAGGTCTATGCAAATGAACGAGATGTACCGGAGTGACTCATTTGTGACAATTAGCACCTTCCGGCAGTGTGTTGGCCGAAGGCGTTACCACGTCCGAACAGAAGCTCGAGGTACCGTTACACGGGGAGCTCCCTTTGGGATCTTCCTACGCAAGATCTGTATCGAGATCATGCCTCCGGTCGATTCGAGTGACCTCCAGCGAATTTCATAATTCAAAGCTACGCTTATTTGTCAACGCGTGAATGTGCATTTTTCAACCGGTAAACTGATCCTTAGAACCAAGGACCCGCCTCGTGTATTTATTTATGTTTGCCTATGTACTATGGGGAGTGGCACCGAAAGGACATCAAACAGGCGGACACGGGTCGCGCCGTTCCCGTCCCAAATGACATTGGAACCGAACAGCATGATTTGTATGCAACATTTAGGACCGGATCGGCCCCGGTTTGCGAGGGTCTCCGGTTTCGTGACCGGGCCCCCGGTAAGCTAATTCTTTTTCCGAGCGCCACAAACGGCCACGTATTTTATCAACCGCAGGCACTACAATAATGTTCACATTTCGAACCCGCCCATTTCGATACGATCCGATCCGGTCAGTGTGTGGTCAGTCCTAGCAGTCCCAACCCCGATGACTCAATTAAAGTGACTCAACGCATGTGCAGAAAACCCATTGGTCCCGGTGGACGACAATCAATTATGCGATTGAGTTACTTTCGGTGCGCCCGCCGATCGGTGGGTTCGTTTCAGGGCGCCTCGACCAAAGTCCACCTCGGAGACTCGGAGGCCCACCGACCGCAAACGCCGGACGAGTGACGAGAAGCGGTGGGTGATTTATTGTTAAGATCGGCGACGACGGCGAAGGTGCAACAATTGCATCATGCATTGTGGTCCGGCCCCCCCAAAGTTTGATTCAATCCGAAACGGCCGAAACACGATTGGCCAACCGGGGTGAACGTTCTAATCAATGAGGCCAAACGAAAGATTTAAATGGTCGGACATGAAAAGGAGTTCCGATTTCTCATTCTGTGCATGATCGTGCTATTTGCTTTCACTGAGGCCCTAACAATTCAAAGCTCAAAGATACTACTCGACAGCAAGACCTTGAGTGCTTCGCCTTTAGTACATAAAGTAATAATGGCGAACAGAATCCTGAACAGCTGAGATTAGCAGCAGAGGACAACGAGTAAGGCCTGAACTACTTCACTCCAGCAACGAGTTCGGCGAGTTACCTCAAGTGTGATAAAAATCAACCATTAGCACTCTGGGCCATAAGTTTACCGATTTATTAGCCCCGGAGAGTATGGGCCTGGCCGATAGTAAAAAGTCAGGATAATAAAAATCCCGATCCAGGTAATGAACTAGGCTCATGTGTCGCTCCCCTCGTCCGAAGGCGGATGATGTAAGCGGCCAACTATCCGAGCGATCCGAACGAAGAAACAAAAACCCCGGACCATCGCATGTGGGTCGCCGCCATATCGTCCCGTTTGGCACGCGGTTCGATAATTCATATCGCAGCTTACCGGTTTCGCTCCTGGCCCCGTTTTTATCACTGCACTAACTACTCTAAAGCGGTGCCAGATTATGAGTGCCATAAAGATATTAAATAATGAAACCGGTACGGTTCGCGTGTAACCGAAAGGCGCCTTGCCACGGAAATCAATCAGAGAATTAATTAAAAGCCCCAAACAGAGCCCCAGTGCCGTGGGGTCTGTGGCGTTAACTACCGCGGAGTGTGCGGCGTGAAATCGGATGCTTCAAGGAGTCCAGGAGTCCAATCCTTCCCGGGTGCACGGTGCACAACTCGGCGCGGCATGACAACTTGTGTGCATGTCGCACGATTAATCGCCACGCCCGGCCACGGCGCAAGGCGTTAATGGGTCCGGTTTTTTTTTTGCTTGTAGCTCCGGTCCACATTATGGGCTTGATTTAACATCCAACCGCACGCCGGAGCCACCGCACAGAACGCCTTCCTGGACCGCATTCCGGACTGTCCGAAAACCGACCAAACAACAGAAACAACGCGAAGGCGGACTTTGCTCCAAAACTGTTGTTACTCCGCAAAACGGAAAACCGTGTAATGTGTCATGATGTTTCGGTACATATCGGGCCAAGCCCCCCCATGTGTCACTATATTACCCGGTTTTTGCCATTTTCGGCGTTACTTTTACATGAAATGTCATGCCGCTGTCAGCCGAAACCGAAAGTTCAGCCCCTCAGCATAAGAGTGAAAGAGCGACCCCGGGTGGAAAAAAATCGAATTAAATATGGTTCACCGTTGAGCATAAATTTTTAACGGAACGGGCATCACGACGACACAATCCTTGTGCCCTGTTCGGGCCGGACGTCCGTCCGGGACTTTCCTTTGGCCACCGCCTCGGAGGTGCCCCGTTTCATAACCTGGCACCATAAATCACTCAACGCCCGGCCCGAGGGGTGGCCCCCACGGGATCGAGATGTGCAATAAAATGCGTGCAAGTTCGTAAATTTACATCAGAACTTATTGCAATTAGCGGATCCTGTTTGCGGATCCGAACACGCGCCGGCCCACTCACGGCATTCCACGGCATCGGAGACACTTTCTGGACCGCCAAGGACATCGTAAAGCCTGGCCCGGCCTGGCCCGGCCCAACACCGACTGAGAAGGGTTACGAAACCTTGACATATTTATTGAATTATTCAT
This sequence comes from Anopheles bellator, assembly GCF_943735745.2. Classification (NCBI taxonomy): domain Eukaryota; kingdom Metazoa; phylum Arthropoda; class Insecta; order Diptera; family Culicidae; genus Anopheles; species Anopheles bellator. The sequence continues at coordinate 842,021 of NC_071285.1, read as the reverse complement.
TCAATTATTCGCCGGCTCCGCTGGTGGCTCCGTGGCGGGCCCGGTCGGCCAGTCGAGCATAAATTGGTACGCCATTGTGCGGCGCGAGAGCATTATTTTAAATCATGCCATTCTTCTTGCTTTCTGTTGAAAAGTTAAACTGATGCAAAGTGATACACGATTTAAAGGGAAATTTGTTGCCCGGAATTGACTGGCGCTAGGTAATTGGCAATCCTGAAGTGATTTGCGGAATTTATAGCAGCGTTTGATGGGTTGTGTGCACTTTTTCCATAAGTTTAACATCAAAATGCACGAAAGCATCGGAATTAAAGAAAATATACTGATGAGCCCACTAAAGAAAATGAATCCCCTTAGCAGCGCAATAAAAAAGTAATGTTCGGATCGTGTTTCTGAAATGGCCAAAGGTAGCATCGTTCTTGAATAGCCACGTCGTCAGGCCAAGCTCAGGCCAGGCCAAGTCAGGGAAGAGCTGCAGCTGCCAGAACGGAGAGCACGCAACACTCCACAAAAATGATTACCCATCGAGCGAACGCCAAGGTGCATCAGGTGGAATCAACAGCCAACAAAAGAGAAGCATGGCCGGGTTCGCAAGGTCCTTTCCATCCCCTAATTGCTACCCGCAGGAGATCGATGCTTCCGGCGAGCCGAAAAAGCCGATCTTCCTACGAAAGGGCCACATTTATGCTTGGCGCGCCTGATTAATGGATGGATTTTCTGCGAGCATAAGTTACAGACGCGCGCTGTTCGCCTGCGGATTTCGAAACATTCGGATCGGGCTGGACTCGTGTTTGACTAAGCTCAGACCGAGAAGGATGTCTTACAAGTTTTCTTAAATATTTGCCACTGCTCTTCCCTCTCTCTCTCTCTGATGGCCACAAGAGGCCAGCGGAAGCTATCAAGTCGAAGCCGGCCAAAAGTTGAAGAAGCGCAAATATTGAACTTTTAAAGTACAACTCCAAGTCGAGGCGAAGCGGCATGACTCCCCGACAGAGCGGAATGTGAGAGTAAGAATAACATATTCGTGGGCTTACGGTTCCTGAACATGACGACGCAGACGGAAATGAGGGTTGCCAATGGGAAGGAAATTGAAGCGCACCGAGTGCGCTCGGAACAAATCTAACATGACTTTGAGGAAGTGCTCCCTTTTGTTCCCTATTCCTGACGGAGATGCTGGAGATAGCTTTATGCGTGGCCTTCGGCCACATACATAATTTATGATGGATGAGAAAATGAAATTGTTCTTTAATACTCAGAAGTTTGAGTGAAATCTTTCGAATGTGATGAGTTAAATTGAAGACAACTCATAGAAACCCCAGCGAACCTCACTGAAGTCGGCCTCCAGGCTTTCGTTAATCCTACCCGGATGGAGCGGCCAAAGATGACCGCTGCACTCGCGCGGTTCGCTCAATCAATGCAGGTGTCAACGCAGGTGAGTAGCGGAACCAATCGCCCCGATATGGTACCGGTAACGCCGCGGGCATCCACATCCAGCCAACGCGGCTCACTGGCCACTAATTGTGGCCTCGAAACTGCACGGACACCCAGCAAAAGGAGCCAAGATAGGGCGCGAGTTGACCGCCGAAGAATAGGCCCTGGTGTTGGCGTGAGTAACGAGCATCAGAATTCATTCGAGCCTTCGACACTCGAAGATGTCCGATAGCGGGCACGGCCCGGGTCGTGTTTTGCAACAATTTACGCCGAGCAGTCCCTCCAGAACGCAGAGCCTCCGAAGGTGTGTGTGCGCAACGCAAGCTCGAGAATCTTCAGAACGTGTGCAAGGCTTGGGTTGTCTATTTTAAACCATCGCAGCCGCCATCTTTCTGAGCGTTACAGGACCGTTCCAGACCCGGAGCAGTGGAGAGCCTCGGCGGCCCCCTAGAGAATGGTGGTGACACGAGAAAGCATAAGTAATCGGCGAATTCTTATCTCGCTGCGGTGGGATGGTGGTGGTGGGGGTCTTGGGCACGATCTGCTGGGCTGCATCTGCTTCCGAGTCGTGCGGACAGCGTGGCGGCGGGACCCCCTACTAACCCGCCACGGCCCCTTTTAGAAATCGTTAAAGATGGCGTGAGATGGCGACAACGACGACCGGGTGGCGACCCTTTTTGGCGTGGCGTGCGGGGGGCTCGAGGAATGTCCCAACAAGGTTGGGACACTCGCGGGGGTCCACGAGTCCCGCGCGTCCCTTGGGATTGTGCAGGAGGCTGACCAACACGACTGACGATGAATAGAACCATTGGACAGCACCTCGGGATGGGGGCCTCCTTCACGGTGCCCTTGCCCCAGGACGCGCTCCCGTTTGGAGCAACTTTTGTAGGTAGCTCCAGCTCTATCTCTAGCGGTGGTTCCTTCGTGCGCGAGAGAGCCTCACGTGTGTCCTCCCGAGAACGCTTCTTATAATTCATTGCCCTTTGCATGACTGAAGACCGTGCCGCACGCTCCGTGGCCCCGCCGCTCGGGGGGTTTCGGAATAATTACAAAACAATGTTCCCGTGGGCCCGCCGGCCGCCGTCGGAAAAATAGATAAGCCTCTATCGCTAATGAAGTACGGAAAAGGGCGGAAAAACAGGACGATCGCTACCGATTGCGGTACGGCCCGGCCGGCTACCGGTCTCTAGTTGGGCCGTTCCGGCATCGGGTGTTAATTATGCGCGATTCAGAGGCATAGCGCTAACCAGCGAATATGGTAAACAGTCTCCTGGTCCCGTATTCGTAGCAAAGCGTTAACAACACGCGACGTATTTAATTGGACAAAAGAGCAAAGTGGAATGCTTTCCGGCGGAACAGATTAGGTGGGAATGTGGGGAAATCACACCAAATATTGCCAATTATCGGACATTTTGATACAACATTAGTTGTGATAAATCATTTTTATTCTAATTTCCTGACTTTTCAGAAAAAAAAATCAATAAATTATTAAACCAATAAAACAGAAGCATAAACGAAACAAGATTGGGACAGAATATACAAAAAGGGAACACAAATGAAATTAACAAAGAGACAAAGCACAATCGATAGGAATACGAGCCAAACAGATGGAAAGTAACGAGAAAAATGAAATGCGCAGTGCCCCATAAAACGGGCCAATCGCTTTGGCAGAGAACCGTGAGAAGGAAATCAATAACGGTGGCGGGACACTTTTTAAACGGTTCCGGGTCAACAGAAGCCAAATATTTGCGAAGCCATCGCACATCGTCGTCGTCCTCGGTGTCGCAGAAGACGAAAAGGAAGACGGATAGGTTGAATCGAAATTGAGCGATAACGCGGCGCGTGATTCGACGCGCTTAGGCGCACACGGCCAAGTCGAAGTCCGTGTTAGGTCCCGCGGAACCGAAGCAATCAAAACCGATTTCCGGCCGGAACGCTGGTCAGCTCCCGCGGGAAATGTTAAACTCCCCGCCCCGTTCCCTTTGCCAGCTCCCCAGGGGAGAGTTTCGATTTTTATTGCCGCGCCGCATATTGCGCGCTCGACGGCTGGGACTGGGACTGGGACTGAGGCGAGAAAAGCCCTGTCAATGCTGAAGCCAATTTTCTGCCTCAACGCCGCGTCTTTTTTGCTTCTTATTTTTGATTTGGCAATTTTCCTTTTGGCTGGAAAATTCGTCAACACTGCGCTGCAGAGTGGCTATCAATCTCATCTCATCGCCACCGTTTTCGACGCAGATTATCGTCGCACGGAAGCGATACGGAGGACGGAGCGAAAAGTTCATTCGTTTTGCCACCGGCTGACCAAACGCCTCTTGATGGCCATTTTATTATCCTAAGATGGGTGCCGTGGCCGATGGCGAACATTCACACGGAACCCGAGAGCCCCGGGAGCTTGGAGCCGGACCGTTGGCACCATAAACTTTAATGCAAATGGATTCTAGGACTGCTCCGGGGGCCCCCGGACCCCGAGTCGGGGTCCGTGGTCCATTTGGTCCAAAAGCTCGTCAAGAAGAAAATTAAGAAGTTGGGAAACCCGAAGAGCCGAAGCATCAACGGTGTGCGCGCCGGCATCGCAAGGACTCGGGCCGTGGCGTTTTTCGGGCCCGACCGAAGAGCGGGACCCCGACACTCGAAATTGGTCATTAAATCGTTGTCAAGATGTTGTTTGATTTACAGCACGTCCTCCAACCAGACCCACATCGTGACGCTGGCAGCAGCATAAATGTTGCCATGTTGCCGAGGGCGCATCGCATGCGCCCGGCGGTCCCCAAAGATGGGCCGCGCAGATAATTGATGTCCTCTTATGCGGTTTTCGGCCGAATCGGCTCCCCCGGATTCTTCCCGGGTGCCGTTTTTTCCCTCCCCGCCGGTGCCAGAAAATCCTGTCAACAATGTGGAAAATTTTGTGGTTTACAAGAATCATTACCATCCGGGCCGGGAGAAGGGGCCAGGCCATGAATAAATTTGCAGTGCGGTCAACCCCGGTGTCGGTGGGACGCGAAATGGAGACCCCCTTTTAAAAGATGCGCCAAGCAGGAGCCCCAGCTCGTTCGCACCCGAAAAGTTGATGAACGCATCAATGGCCCCGGCGGCGGTCGGAAGGATGGCAATAAAGATCTCACCATAATTTAATCTCCGTTCGCCCGGAGACATTAAACGTCGCCAAATGTCGGTTGCCTTCGCGACGGAGATTGAGTGTTCCACGGGAAGGCTTCCACTTTTATTTGGTGGAACTCACATCAACGGGAACTGATTTAATTGTTTCAATCAAAACATGAAGCAATTAAAGCCGGGAGTGATGCATAAATAATTAAGTTCTCTGTGGGTGAATCCAATCGAAACTTTTTGATTGTTCTGAGATCGGGTTTCGCAAATGGGAAGAATTTATTGGGACTCTAGTAGCGTCTTAGAAGCTAACGGAAACAGTAAGCACATTCATAGTGCCTTACAGAACGCTGCACGCTGTTTTTAAATTCTTTGATAATTTTAAATAATAAAATATTTTGTGTAATGGTATTAAAAAAGGAAGGAATGAAAAAGAATTTATAACATGATCGTATGCTTTAGAATAGATTCATCAATTCGCCAAATAAACCTTTACTTAAGGTTTATTCCTTGTTGCATAATTTATTTTATATTTATTTATGCATATTTAAGCGTCCTCCTAATCTCTTATGCGCAGAAAAGGGAAACAAATCCATAACCGTTCAATATTTGCTCGATAGTTGCCGAACCAGAATAACTCAGCAGGCCATGGCACAGCAAACGCCCAAATCGATCACTTCTGATCCAAGTAGCCAAGCATGCTCCTGTCATTGTTAAAATTCGTTCCACAAATTTGTTGCTCGAACTCTCCGAGTCCGAGTGAAAATCATGCACAAATCGAAAATCGGAAACCTAGCACCGGTCAAAGTTAAATCAGATGTGAGTTTTCCGAATCGAAACATCAATAAACAGCAGCGGCCGCCCCTTTCGGTGGACAAACTTCGTCGCATAATCAACAATGTCAAGCGGGCCTCCGAAAGCCTGCTTCCGCCGGCTTCTGTCCCCGATCGAGTTAATTTGTGTTCAAACTTTAGCCGAGTGGACCCGGTCCCGGTGACCCAGCAGTCGCCGTCGTGCAACATTTCGTACCGGGCACCGACTCGACATGAAATTGATAAATTAATCCTGGAACTCGCTGCACCCAACGCTGGCAGCTTATCATCCATGCGGACGGTCCAGGATGAGGCCGAGGAGCCTGGAACACCACTGACCACGCTTCCTGAAGCACTAGAGCCAGGAGACGCGAGCGAAGCGTCCAAAATTTCTTCCGCAAACTCCGATGCATCGTCCAACGGTGAGGCGGCCCATCCGAAGTCGGACTCGCAACATTCTCACCGCTCATTGGTCTCGGCCGATATCGAGGACAATTTAGCCCTTTCCGGCCATTCGTCACTTTCCTCGGTCGAGGGCCAGCGCCAGCCGAGCGTGAGCTGTTCCGACGACGACTCCACGCCTCTGCCGTTGACAGGATACCGCTTCGAAGCAATTGAATCCGATGGTAGCGGCAGTTGTGGCGACACGGAAAGTTGTGCCGAAACTTTAGCCCTCCGCCGGCCAATTATACAAGTCAGAATCGACGGCCGCCCTCCGTCCGAGCACATTCGCCGAACCAGTCTCCTGCTGCTCGGTGGCCGCACGGAGGCAGAAGATTCCTGTTCGTCGTCGTCGTCGTTGTTGATTGATTTCGGACAAATTGAGCGGAACACAAAGTTGACAGCGAAAGCGGAAGCCGGAAGAAGGCAGCGAGCAAGTTTTGTGTGTGCAAATTATTCATGAACCGAGATAAAGTCGGTGTCCTTTTTGTTGTGCAAAATGTTTCGATTTCCATCCCCAATCGGGTTTCAATTGCTTTCGGAAAGTCTATTTTCCGAGAGAGAGCTTATGAGCGGCGGCGGGAAGTGTCGTTTGGAGGTCGTTGTATGTTCGTAACAATGTGAGAACTGATGGAAAGTTTTCACGCACAATCGTGTTGTTTATTCAGTCCAGCTGTCCGATACGCTTTTGGTAACTGTTGCATGTTTGGCTAACACAAGTCGAGAAGAATAAACTCAAATCTAAACGAACTGAACGAGACCATTCTGGCACAAGACAAACCTGGGCCGCTGTCGCAAACGAGTTGCACAACTCGTAATTTATTTGACCACAACTCTGCAGAGAGCAGGCGTACGGTTCGCTTTGGCCAAAGCCCCCGTTTGCGCAAATGCACCGTATGCGATCATCATCGCGGCAGAAGAGCCATCGATTTGCAGTCTACGGCGGCATCGGGCTGCCATTGCCAAGCAGCTGTGGCTGCGGCCTGGCCCGGGCTTCCGTCTATGCGTCTCTCTGGAGATCGGTGCTGCAGAGCGTCGATCCGCGCGCACAAAGCTCATAAAATATCGAACGAAAAGCCCCAGCGGCGGTAATCGCGTCAACCGCAGACTGGCGCTCCGAAAAGCCTCGCGCCGGATGATGGAGTGTCCTCCCCGAAGAGTCCGGGGCGAACATGGGTGCAAATGGATGTCGCTCCCCACAGCGCATAAGCGATGTTTCAGTGCGTGCGGTCACGTGATTGAAGCTCCTCCCGATGGGTTCGATCGGGCCCGGGACGGGACGGGACGGGACGGGTTGGGCGCATTGTAAGAGCGCATAATGCGCCCTCCATACACGCGCGTTATTATTATAACACTTTACGAGGCCGCGAGTCCGGGAGGAGAATGGTAATTTAGGGTCTGGCTCCCGGCCCCCAAAGGAACGGGCCCGGCTTTCCCCGGGCCGCGGGTTATGTAAAGGAAGATGTTACACCATTGTTGCGGCTACCGTTACTCTGTTGTTTCATTGTGTTGTGCCGGCGAAGATGCCTCAGCGTCGGCTCTGGCCCCATCTGGCTTCTGGCCGGGTGGGTGGTTTCTGCTCCGGGAGCCTTATGCTGCTCCATTCTGAAAACCACCACGGCGCACGGCGCGATGAGAGCCACTCTCTCTCTCTGCGCCTCGCGCTAGTAATGTTAACTAACCCGAAGCACCACAGTAAGTGCACAGGAAACACACAATGTGCGTTAAAACACTCCGCCTCGAGCAGCCCGCCCGGTGGGTTATGGTGGCTCGAAGAAGAATGGCCGCTTTCGGGGCTTGCAAAATCAATGCATAATTAAGTGGGGCTGCCGAGGAGCCACAGCGCACAATCGAGGCCCCCCTCGATGGTGGAAATGCAAAATAGGCAATAGGTGGAACTGATTGTCGGTGAGTGAGCTTCACCCATCAATGGGCTTTGTTGGGTTTATGTTCTTTTGCAGCGGGCGGGTTTCATTCAATCCGATCGACAATCATCACAAACACTTGAAATTACGGAATAATTGATTGAATAATCTCTATTGTGGTTGCGCTGAAAATGGGCGCTGATTGTCAATTAAATGTTTAATGATGTTTTAGTGTGCATAATTTGTACGTGAATGCTCGACGCGTTCGATACTACTCGGTCCGGTATGGTTTAACAATGTAACTTACAATTCGTTTGGTGAGTTCATAGTAGCAACTTTAATAGATACAGTTACGCTATGAAAATTGAATATTCTGTCGGTCGATCCATCCGACTTATTTCAAAGAAATATGCTTTTATTTAAGCTCCCAAGTAGACAAATGGGTCGACATTTTAGCACCGATCGAATGGCAAGCTCCTGAAGACACAATGTAAAGACCCCACTGGAAGGCAGCTGAGATGCGAGCTGCCCGCTCCTTTCGCTGCTTCGCTGAAGCACAAACTATCCATCGGCTTCACTTTTAATATTGATGGTACTTTGAGCGTGCTTGGGCAGACACAAGGCCGGAACCGGGCCGGCAGTACTTTGCGACTGAATATGCTCGACTTTTCACTTCCTCGACTTCATAACGCCGGCCTGAACACGGCGACGACGACGACGACGGAGTAACACCGCTCATAACCTCCACTAACAAGCGGCGACCCATTTCCAGATGACGTTTGGTGATGGCCTTTTCAGAAGTGCTCACGATTTTTCATTTCGAACCGCGAACGCGAACGCTCGGCCAACCCACGACGACACGACACCGAGGCAGGGCTCGAGAAATGGTCCAGACTATGGTTGGGGTCGGTCTGCAGTCGGAAACTAGAATCGTGGTGCATACAAAATTGCAACCGTCAACCCGACGACGACGACGATGGCGGGTCACTCGAGAGGGTACTTGGAAAGCACGGCCACCGGGTCCGTGGAAGTTCCGTTCGACTCCTCGGCGCTTTTTGTCACATCCCGCAAACTCCCGGTGCCGCCGGAGAAAGATCTCTGGGCGTGAGTCGTGAGCCGAAGGTTTCCGGAGCCCGGACCGCCGCCGGAGGTTCATCATAAACTAGGGTGCCGAGGGTGAACTATGGGCACGCCACGAGCGCGCGATATTTTCATCGGTAATCGGAGCAGAATGCAAATAAATTCCGCGGCAGGCGGAAGTTCGTGATTTTCACTCCGGCCACTGACTTCGGAGTGCAGCGAGACCAGCTCTAGTCCGCGACCCGGCCACTCGGCGATGGTTTAGTTTTATTTCATGCTAAATAAATATCACTGCCAGCGACGGCATGCGGAGAGAAAACATTCCACAAGCAACCAGGGGCGCTGGGGCGCTGGGATCTGCTGTTGTTTGCCTGCAGCAGGCAGGAGCAGCGTTCCTGGCGGGGCTCGGGATCCATTTCTTCACGCGCCGATACTATCATCGACGGAGACGGCACGGAGAATATCTCGATCGAGAGGAGGCCACCCCACGGTGGCGTCCGGATCCAGCTGCGAATGCGAGATGATTGGTTGTGAAAGTTTCGTACATTCCATTCGCGGCCGAGGGCCGAGGATCGATCGTGTTCTCGGCGAAGATGCCTCTTCACTCCGGGGCCGGACGAGAAGCCGAGAGCTGGTTGGCACGAACCAAAAATGTCACTCCAGCGGCGCGTCCGGCAACGTGAGCTCGTGAGGATCGCCCACTATGCTTTCTTTCTGTGGCCACTTTTTTCCCCATCACCTCGACGAGGAGACGATATTTCCTGGTTCGTGCATAATTTAATAACGTTTTTCCGGAGCGCCACTTAACACGCGATAAACTCGTCATCCTTTCTCGCGTTGCGAGTGGCTGCAATCAATAAATCATCGTTCGGTCCGGACGAACGGCGCACGAAACATTAGATCCGGTTTGGGGCAGCGGTAGAAATCCGGAACCGGAGGCTCACAGTTCTTGAGGTCATGTTTTGAGCATAATTCTGCATAAGAGCGTTTAGTCGCAACTTAAACTTTTAATAAACTTTTGAAATGTTTAGAAACATTCACCTTAGAACCGATTCAGATTGATTATACAATTTCAGATTCAGAACCCTCGAACCGGTGCCAAAATCGATCTGACGGATACAAGATGAACCTTTTACCATTACCGGTTCATAACCGTCCAATATTTCAGGGAGTGTGTCTTGGTGTATGTTTTTGAAACTGTTTTTTAAAAGGATTACGAATTAATTTTATCACCACTTTAAAAGTAAATCCTCTTCCCGTTGGCTCATTCAGAGGCACTATGGGCCGGTGTGTACGTTTGGCAAACAAAAGGCACATTTTCGCTGCAGATTTATGGGCGTTCGGCGATAACAATTAGCTCGCACACGTTCCACACGGAACCTTTTGACACCCATTATTAAGCACGCTCGGTATGATAAATTGCAAATTGGCAATGGCGTAGCATAACGATTATGCTTGCCGCAGGATCGAAACACGCTTTTTATTCACACCACGGCGCGAGAATGGGGCGTTCTCCGCGAAACAATTATCAGCAGAAGAAGCAACATAATCCGGATAGCCGAACGCAAATGCAACACCCAATGCGCCGGGCTGGGCTGGGCTGGCATTCCGAACTCTGGCGTTGGAATGCGCGTTACGAATAATTAATTAGCAGATTCCACGTCCGAATACCTCCCGCGGTCCTAAACCATAGCCCCCGGGGGTGAGCTACCGATACCAGGACGGACGGTTAAAAAAGCGAACGCTGCACTTCGATCGGCGGCCGATGCTCTGCATTCCTGGGGGAAAGGCCAAAAGGAGGTTTATGTTTCGGACGGGCGCTGGGCTGGCAAAGCACACATCACTCGACCCCATTTCGCTCTCTCCGGGGCCGGGGCCGGGAATGTCCGCGATCACTTTTGCTGCCCGAACTCCGACTGCGCGGTGGCCGCCCCTGGTGGCCACGGGCTGCACATACACCCGGTTAGTCACACCCGGTCACCGGCGGTCTAATTGGAGTTGATGTGGCGTATGTAAAGCAGCGAAGGCCCGGCCAGACGTTAATTGCTCTCCTCCGACTCCGACTCCGACTACGACGTCGTCGTGTCGGAACCGTCACGGCAGGCCCACCGTTTTGTGACCGTGGAGGATGAAAATCGCCTCTGACGGAAGAGCGCTTGACGCGTCTTGGAGAGAAAATAAGTTTAAATACCTGGAACCGGGCACCGGATCCCCGACACGAGGCCCCGAGGGGACCCGGACATGCCCCCCCCAAGACTGCGGGGGGTTCTCGGGCCGGACTGACACTAGGCCGGAATTTATTGATGTATGTTAATGCTGGCCCGGCGCTGGGGCCATGCGGTGGTCACACAGTGACAGCAATTTGCCAAGGAATCATCCCGCTCGCTGGGAAGAAGTTGGCAACCCAAGCCAGTGACGTTGAGCGCTGCTCACTTCAAATCATGCTTCCCACTGACCCGCTTTCCGGGTCCCAAGACCCCCTCCTGCCACTTATCCGGGCCGACAACGGGCAGAATGATCGATTTGAAGTGGGGTCACCGGCTGTCTAAAATGCATTGCAACTGTCAGCGCACGGCCGGACGGACAGCCCCGTGAAGGATAAACGGGGCAAAACGGAGCAAACGGAGGTAGAGGCCGAGAACGGAACCCCGGACGGGCGCAATTTTCGAGGGTGACATTGAAACGGCTTGGCTTGTGACACTTTGCCGGCGAAAGGTCACGGGAAAGTGAAACTTTTTCCCTGGCCTGCCACCCAGGACCCCGCTCAACGATGGCGGAACCGGAAGCGGGAGACCGGCGTGGCGGGGAAGGTTTACGCCGGGGAGGTGGCGAATTAATTTTCAATTTCCGCCCCAAAGTCCTTTTTGGGGAAATCGCGGCTAATCGGAGAGTTTACGGTCGCCCGGCTCAAGTTCGGGGGTTTTCGGTGAACCTGAAACTGGACTTGGAAGCCAAAATGGCGTTAACGACGGCACACGGTACGGTGCGAGGCTAATTGAAAGTTCATTTTGAAGGTAAAAACAAACTCAACTGGTATATGAAACGAAAACTGGCCGCCAGAAAGCGTTTGGCGGATAATGGAAATGATATTGGAAAAGAAGTAAACAAAAGAGTATTTGGATGAAAATAACTCATAAAGTGTTTAGAAGGAACCCAAAATTTCTATTGGAAAACGTATTAAAAATACCGTATTTAATTACAGTAATTTAAATAACCTTATTAACTGACTATCACCCAAAATTTGGTTTGGTATGCTTTGGAACTTTGTCACGCGACCACGACGGACCGAAAACTGGGCCGATTCGGAGAAAGATATGCAGTGGCCATCGAATCGCGCAAAACGGCCACCGCTTACCGCTACCGATGGGCCGATGATGGACAGGAAAATAAAAATGACTCACCGAAGATGTTTAACAACTCGAGCCGGCAAGTGGAGAGTGAAAAAAAACGGAACGGGCCACATCATCGCCGTTTCCGTGAGGGGCTCTCGTTGAGGACGGATTCGTTTCGCCGGTAGCCGGTGGGAATCGTTTTTCCAAAAGCTCTCGCCGCATGCCGACGACTTTCCGGCGGCCGTCGGAAATGAGAACTGCGGCAGAACGGCTTCTGCGGCGTACGGCATCGATTGTCAATTTTTCACACTCGAAATAAGTTAAACATTTTCATTAGGCGGCCGGTCGGGCGGTGGGAAGTTTTCCCTGCCTCCGGCGACTCTATCCGGTCGACGACCCGAGATGTTTGCTCTTTTATTTGAGCGAACGGAACGAATCGGGCGGCTTTATGCGCTCTGCTCGGTGGTAAGTTATGGTGAAGCAGAACGAACCTGCAGTCCCAAGCAGATGATGAGGCGATGGAAGAAAGCCTTATACAAACGCTGGAGTGAAGATAACTTCTGAAGCTCATCAAAAGGCTAGATAAAACGTAAATGAATTTGAGCTTTAAAATTGCATTATCGATTAATTTTCCTTCCAAAAACATATCATACACAGCAGCATTAATGTTTTCTTTCGGTCACGCTGCTCCGTAAAACAACTTGCCTTAATTTTCCTTGCGGACCCCAAAGGTTCCCAGCGCTCTGTCACGGGCGATACAATGTTTGAACAACACATTTCAATTATCGCGACTATAATTTTCTGCCCGGCCAGGAAAAGCCGAAGCCGTATTATTATCGCACCTGGCCCCGAGGACGACAGATTTCACCCCGAGGCACTCGATCGATCCCGGCTTCGCTCGGGCTCGATGTTCCATAAATCAAACACAGCTTTGTTAGCCACCGTTAGCCAGGTCGGGCAGAATGATTAATTTATCGATCACCGTGCGGTGGGAAAAGTGTTGCATAAAATCGTTGAACATCGAAAACTGTTTTACTTTCGGTTTTGAGGAGGGATTATCGATGCGGCTGATGAATGATTCCTCGAGCCGTTTGTCGAGCTGAAGGATTTTTTGTGTATGCTGCTGCAAGCCGCGCAATCGCGAAAGGTCACGCTGACGGGCCGAGTTGGAAGCTGCTGATAAGCCGCTTGCGAATGCGGCACCTACCTGGTCGGCACTTTACTTGAGTCCTGAGCGCTCGAGACAGTACGGACCGATTTCGGCCTTCATTTGTTGCAACGTTGACAGCACTTTAGAAGATTAGCGCCAGTGCCGTGTAAACGGATTAGGAGCTTTAATTTTGAGAAACTCCGATACAATGTTGCTGGCAGTCGGTGAGATCGAGTCGGATCGATGCGTACCTGCGAAAGAGAACGTAAGGCGAGGGATTAATCAATGCTTCAGTCAGATGATTAAATAATAATTTGAGTTTGAGTTTGTAGATGAAAGAAAATCACACGCTCCTGTTGACTCCTTAGAAAAAAGGGCAAACTTCTAACAGAGGTCCATCTTCCATCATTTTTCAATCGAAAGCAAACCCGGTGCTGAAATGTTCCAACAACTCCGGCGATCAAGGCCGGAAACCAGACAAAAGCATCGGCCCCCCGGGGGGCACGGGTTGAACAATGAACTGCTTCAAGGTCAGACCGTGGCACTTCCGCCCGCCAGAAGAAGCCGACGACGCGGCGTTTTCGGCGCGCCAACCGTGGCGGGTATGGATTTAACACAATTTATCGACCCAATATCAACACGGCGGCGGTGGCTCGTGCTTTCGGAACCATTCTTATGCTTCCCGCGCCTTTTTCGCTCACTTTTGGTTCAGCCACCGGGGCACCCGATCCCGATCATATCATGATCGGTTGCCAAAAAAGAGCACCATCATCGCGAATAGGCATTCGCTGGGCCGTAAGGCCGTGGACTTTGGGCGAAACTAAAACACAACGCCAATGAAAAGGAAAAACAAACGAAAATTGACATGTTTTTGCTCAGCTTGCCCGACACACGACACGAGAATGGAAAACGTCAAACGTTCTGTTACTGGCGGCAGCTGCCCCAAGAAATCTCCATCGGTTGGTGAGCATGTGTATGTTGGCCGGTCGTGCCTTGTGATCGCTTGCCGCCTGTCAGTTCGAAACGGCAGCTGCTAAGCCTTTTCGTTCAGGGGGGCTTAGACTTAAAAAGTGGCCCCTGCTCGGCTCGAAATATGTTTTATCCTTTTGCTCTGCTGCAGTGAATTAGTGGCCTTTGGTGGGTTCGCGAAGATTCAAGGTCCCCTCAAGAGAAGCTCAAGGATCTTAAGCGAGCCGTCGTAATTCACCTGCCACCAAACGGTCTGCAATTGATCCGACATCGACATCGGGAGCATGAGCATTGGCCCAGCCGGCTCCATTAGGGCGCGCGTTGTGACATTCAAGCAAATCACCATTAGCCGGTTTCGTGCTATCAGTCAATACACGTTTCGTTACGCTCCTTGTTCTTGGCCGTGCGGCCAACGGTTTTTGTGGGATAATTTTGGACTGAAGGCTGCTGAAAGTTGTGAAGTATCTGGCTCAAGATATACACTTCGATTTTAAGCCGTTAAAATCTATTGTTAAATGAGTGAGGGATTTGACAGATATTTTAACGGTATTTCTTTTATAAATGGCTCAGCAGAACGGCTTTTGAGAAAAATTTTATTATTAATTGAGAAACTCCGGAAAGGAGTTGTAAATGCACATAGGGTCCGAAATTAAATGAACGAAATTCATTCGCCAATAGGCAGAAACTACAAACTGAGCCCCAAACCACGGCAGCATCACCATATTTGAGCAGCACCGAAATGCAACGCCAAAAACGCCTCAACTGAGGCCATTATGTCGAAAGTGGCTTCTGGTGCCATTCCGGCCCCAGAGATGTTGCACACCGTTTCTGCACACGGCATAATTTACGGCTCCCATCACCCGCCACCGGGGGTTGCCATTCAAAGCAGATGCTCCATCACGACCAGAAAATCCATCAGAAAACTCATCCACTCAAAGCGGCCCCCAAAAACCCTTCGAAGGGAGCCCCGGCATCAAAAAAGGCACACACAGCACACAAATTGCCCCACGTCGCCGTTGCCACACTTCGGAGCTGGAACTGGAAAGAACAAGAAACACACAACGGCTGCACACATAAAAGGTTGCTGGGCGAACATGAAGGCAAAAGCTCCAAGCGAAAGAGGAAGACGCAGAGAAAGACGATCGCCGAGAAGACGGTCAAAACCGGACCTCGGACGGTGAATGCCGGGCCATCCCGGCAGACCGGGGGAAGCAGATAAAAATAATGATCTTGCAAGGTCGTTCGGGTGGATGTAGCATAACAACAACGAACGGCAAACAAAAAACAGCGCGCAGCCCGTTCGTTGTTTCGATGCAGCGTCGGCCTGATCCTTCGGAACGGCCACGGCCTCTGTGTTGTGCGCAGATGTGCGCGTGGCAACCACGTCCCGCGCCGGGATAAGCCAAACTCCTTTTTCCGGAGTCAAGAAAAGGCAAGCCATTCAAAAAGCGGGATACGACCTGCGTCTGTGAGTAACAAAACAGTTTAATAACAGTGCATCGCGATAGCAGCGGCGCAGGGGCACGCGCTCGTGGACGTGGCCGCTGAGAAAACGAAACAAACCCGGCCAAGAATAAGGAGATCGCAGAATCGATAGCCGAACCGCGGCGATAGATGGCCCTCGGAGCGGCGAAAGGCCCCGGGTCTTTTTAGACCGGGCCAGTTCTCCCGAGAACGCTCGCTGGCCAAACGGTCCGCTCTCCCCCTCTCTCTCTCTCTCTCTTTCTCTCTCTCTGATGGGCCGATTATGTTGGATGACTTGGAAACGGGCCCTTTGCTGTCCGGACCGGGGCGGGTCCACCATTGTACGGCGCACACTCAGGGCTTTGACCGCGATCGGTTTACGCCGGGGTTTGTATGTGTCTGGCGAACTGCATCGAGCCCGGGTCGGGGCTCGAAAACTGTAAGCCTCCGTCAAGTGTGTGATGCACCCGCACGACCGTGTTCTAACTGTAAATGGGTGTTTGCAAAATGCAGCGCGCCCAGCGTCCGTCTTGCAATTTTCGCACCACCCCGCCAAAGGTCACCTGGCCTGGGGGGGGCCAATGTATGGTTGGCTCCGTTGGCACGGTGCCCAAATTATGCTTGTAGCTCCGCTCTCGACAGAAAACACAGGCCACATTTAACGATGCTAGCAAAGGTCAACGGTGTTCTTTTGGTCGGGAGCGCACCGACCAAAAACTTGGTGTGAAACGTTGAGGCCCGACAGCCAAACGGTTTTCTTGTGACTTCGGAGTTAGGAGGCAGTTAAATCATTTTAAGAGATTTGCTAAGAATAAATCGAATGAATTTGCTCGCAAGAAAATGATCCCAAATGCTAACCGCTGCATTACGAAGAGAAAACGAACGAAAGACTTCAACCAGCGCAGAAGCAACGAACCTCGGCCGATAGAGAACGGAAACATTGCCATGTCACGGATCCTCTAGAACTCGGCCGCAGCATGAAAGCATTTCCAATACACGGCACGGCACCACCGTCCCCCCCCCCCCCCCAACCCCCTGCGAAAGGTCACCGACAGGTTAACGAAAGCAGAGTCGCGGCCCTCGGGACCTATTTAGCCCGCCCTGCGCTTGGGTTTGCCAATTCCGAATCAGAACAGCGAGCGAGCGTGGCGGACGCTATGTTCCAAACCTTCGATGCTTATGTTCGCCCGCTGGTGAGGCAATGAACTGACCTAGCCGTCGGGCGGTCGTTGACCGCTGGATGTGCCCCACACTAAACTAGCACCGTGGGCAGCGCGTTTTTCACTTTTCACACATCCCGGCCGGACTCGCTGGCCGGTTTTAATGCTTCCCTGCCGTGCCGTGTGTGTCATTATGTAACCAGCACAATCGCAATCGGCTCCAGTTTTCGGGTCTCATTCCTGTTCCTTCTCGCTCTCTCTCTCTCTCTCGAGTCAATCTTTCTTCCGGCCCTTCCTCTGGTGGCCTCGACCCGTGGTTAGGAATTTGCCAAGAGCAACGATCTATCAATCTTAGCCACACCGCGTAGCCGCGCGGCCATTGCAGAATGGCGCGTAGAATGTGGAGCATCATGTTGGAGCCGTCGGTTCGATCGCGTTCTCCGCCAACCTCCGCTCGGCCGGATCGTCGATCTTGTTCAGCGCGCGGTTTGAGTAATTGTTAAACCGCAAGGAACGGCGAGCCATCATTATCGGCACAAATCACGACGGGCACAACGGGCCGGCCGACGGTAATTCCGCCTGCCCACGGTGGCAACAATGTTTTCGGTGGCGACCGGTTGGCCGCAACCGCAAACGGTACCACCGGACAGACGGCGCCGGGGACCAAGTGATGAGTTCGATTTCCGGTGCCGCGGGCCCATAATTCTGCCAACGAGGCAGACGGACCGGTGGAGCGGTGACCTATATGTGGCCCGTTTGATAAACCTGCTCCCGAGAGTGGGTGCCGAATTCTCGATCATCGATCAAAAGGAAAGCAGCATTGGAAAATGTTACAAATTTAACACAAAATCTGGGGAATATCATTGAAGGACTTTTAAGGGTCTCCTTTCCTAACCTTTCCAAATTTGCAAGCAAAATCGCCATTATGCACCATCAACGGAACGAATGTCCTCATGACTGTCATCGGCTCTTGGCCACACCACACACGTTACAGCGCACCATTAAGGAACGAATCGAGTCCTTTTCTCACCTTTCTCTCCCCAGGCGGACGAGTGACACTTTGCACTCCGATCGCCACGATCACCGGGCCAGTTTCAAACAAAAACTGTTGCTTTCGCCGTGCGGCGAAAATGGCGAATAATTTTCTGTAATTTAAAGACCCATTATGACCCCCGGGCGAAAGTAGATCCGATTCTGTTTTTGTGTTTAACGCCCAATTTAGGGTGCAACCATTTAGGCGTTAGTTTGGTCGCTTTAAAAAGCCATTCCCGTCACCCAAAACATCGATTTCGCCAGACCGCAACCCGACCCGACGGTTGCCCTGATTTAGGGGCCGCTGTGTGTCCCTTAATTTGGTGCTTCCAGCGTCGCGTTAGGAAAATATTAAATTTATTACAAAAGTGCGCTTTCACTGCCTCGGCATCGGACGGGCACGCTCAGGTTCAGGAGAATGTGCCAAAGTGGTCCAGCAGCAGCACCAGCCATCCCGGTTAATGGCCCGGTTGGTACTTCTGTCCGCGCCGGTACGCCGGTCTCTGATTGCGCAGAACGACCAGCCAGCGAGCTAACGGTAGTTAGCAGCCGCGGTGTCCACCGCGGCGCAGACGGTGAAAGAAGAAAATTCGATCCAAATTATCAATATTCGCCTCGTCTCTCTCGCGTTCGTCATAAGCATATTTTTCCTAAATGAAGCGAAGAATCAGTTTAAACCGCGTGCGCGCGCGGCACACAAGAAGCGCTTCGTTAGAAGGCCGCACCGGGCCCTTGGCTGGGGTCCCGGACCGCCTGGGCCGTTTGCCGTTGGTGTCAATTATTTTCTATTCCTTTCGCGGCCAGACAGCCGAGCGCTTTTGGTACTTTCTCAATTTTTTCCTTCTCTCTAAACAGTTCCCTAGACCTCTCCGTTCCGTGCCGTTGTTCCACCGGTTCCACCGGGCCGACGATGGAACTGGGGTACCGATGGCCACATGGAAATGATTCGAAACAATTTTGAGCAATTACCATCTAATGATTCCATCATCGGTGCAAATTTGCTACAGTTTTCAACCGCAAAACGGTTTCCCCCGGGGTCGGGTCGGGAGAGAGACGGGCCCAGATCGGGGTCCCTCCCTAAAAAAACACCCGAAGAACGTTCTCTTATCGCTAAGTAGCATAAAATATTACCGTTGCCAAATGAGCCTTTTGGAAATTGTTTTTTTCTCCACTCCGACCCGCGCTCGGGATGACTGAGCCCTTCCTGGGGAGCGAATTTATGTTTCGATTTCAATTTCATCGCCCGGGAGCCGGGAGCCGTTCCGGATTATCACGGGGTCTAACGGTGCTTGCTCCGCGTCCGCTCCGCAAAGGTTTGTTTGCCGGACGGAACGGTGGTTGGCTGTTGTTTTGTCCGGCACTTATGCACTTCACACTCTCCGACCGGAGGGGGTGGAAACTCGCCCCCCACACACCTTATCACACACCGCGCTTCCCGGCCGTTCCTTTGGTGCCGACGTTCGACATGAGAAAACGGCTTTTCGGGGGGCTGCTATTTGGGGCTGCTTTCCTTGAGAACGCAAGTCGTCGCTAAATGGCGATCGAAATGTGGGTCAGCGTGATGGTCAGCGGCACGGTTCTCTTCGCCTTTACTTGTGCTGCGGTTTGTTTATTTTCCTTGTTTGGTTTGGTCATGACAGTGCTGCGACATGCATAGCTAATTTCTTATGCTCTTGAGGAGCTTTGGAAGTTTCAGGGAGTGATCACTCGAAACACAATGTAGATCCCAAAAGGAGCTTCACAATAGTTAAATTAAGTTTCAGTTTGGTAAATGGAACAGGAATGGAACTATTCACATTTTTTTGTTAAAATTATTTGAACATTCTTAAGTAACGAGTAAGTAAAGATGTGTCAAATTAAGAAAGGAGGAACGAATCGAAGAACGTAATCAGAACGAAAAGACAACAAACGATCTCGTGACGATTTATGGTGCCTTCAGCAGCTAACGGACCGTGGCAAAAATTATGCATATGACCTCCGTTCAGTGTCGAAAAAACCCATTTCCATCTGCCCCGGATTTATTGACCCCACGGGCTTGGGCGGAAGTTCAACAACCTTCCGTTCCGTTGGAATCCGTATTTTTTGGTCAGCGTTATGCAAAACACGCCAGAAAAATCTGCGCTGCTCCCTGTCCGGCTATGATTAAGCGGCGTGGCGAGGTGTTAACGCGTCGAGACCCCGTGCGTTCACCACACACAAGCAAACAAACCGTTCGTCTTCGTTCCAAAAATGTGCATAACCCGGTTGTGTGATCTGCCTACGGGAAAGCTGGAGCTGTTTCCATAAATTGTGACCTCTGCCGCCCTCGCAAAACCTCCTACCTTGCCACGGGCTTTGGTCGTTCTTTACGGATCAGAACTTCGCCTGGGAGGCTCACTCAGGGGTTGGTGTGTTATTTTTTATTTACATTTAAAGAATGCAAAAATCTCGGCAATACCTCCGGGAACCGGCAGCGCTTATCTGTGGCCGTGGCCTGAGCACAGCTAGGCGCGTAACAGCGCGTTGCGTTGCGCGTATTTCTTGCGCAGCATAAGAAGCCACACATATACAGAGCGCTGCCGGATAACGACGCAACGGCCATTTGTTTTTGTTTATCTTCGGTCGATCCAAACTGTACATATATTTCAAGATGCGAGCCGAGGCCGGATCGCAGATTTTTTTCGCTCGTTTTCGTCTGCTTCTTTAGCTCCATATTTGGTCACCGAACCCGCGGTGTTCTTATGCGTTCTTAAGCCCGCCCGGTTCTTCACCTTTCAAATTCTTGCCCGATACAATCGTTGCCGGTTGCGAGGAGCTGATTCGATTGCTCCGCAATGTCTCACGCTGTGAGGATCTAGGTTAAGAAAAGCCTGTGCTTCGATCGCCATGCTCCGCGAGTGGGCATGAGAAAGGCAGGAGAAAAAGAAGGCATATGATTAATTTGCTCTTCTCAATCAAAATTAGGGACATCTTGCTGAATTTGGCAGACACGTTACAACATGATTCCTAACAAAACAATAACATCTTCAACGGAGCAGTCAACAGTGACAAAAAACAGTCAAACAAAAATGATAAACAAACTGATCCGATGTCCGATCTACATCACTTCATCCATCCGTACCTTTTGATTCCGTTTACTGCTTTTCGCTGCACCAGCTTCCAACTAGCGGCTTTCACAACCTTTTTACAGCCGTTTTTCTGTTGACGTCCGAGCCTCTCGCGGAAGCCCCTCTGTTGAGTGAGGTCGTGTTCAGCCTGCGGGAAGAGCGTACGCTGATTGCGGGAAGTCACATAATATTTTCGGTTTCGAGCTTCGGTGCTTCAATTTTCCTCTGCCCAACCTCGATTAGCTCTTGGGCGCGATCACACTCCGACACTCTGCGCGGCTCATAAATCACCTGATTTTCATAACTTCACTTCACTCGCGGTGCACTCTGCCTCTTTAACACTTCCGCAACATCTCTCGGCACACAATCTTCAACGTACACTTTCGGGACCTCCCAGCAGGAGTTATGCAAGTATCTGGGGCTTGTTCAGGTGAATCGATCGCTCAAGAACCTTAAGTACGATCACTTCAAGGCTAATTTTGCGAAAGTTGCTTCCGGTGCGTCGGATGGAACTCGCAAGCGAATCGACCGGAACGTCAGGCGAACTCGCTGAATATGCTCTCACGAAGGCTCGACAGCACCGCGCAGCATTCTGAGGAATACTAACTGACCTCTGCGACGGTGAGCTACATTAAAACCGAGTCCAATCGTCAAAAGTCGCCACACACAATCGGCCAGCCCAGCATGCTTTATTTCGCCGTCCCACTCGAGATCGGCCTCGATCTCGCTCCCGCTCCCGCTGCCTTTCTCTCTCTCTCTCTCTCTGTTTTATGCTCCCCTTCTGTTCCCCTCTCTCTCTCTCTCGCACACGGTCTGTTACTTTTGCAATTGTGGCGCATACTTTTCGATTCCCCGTTCTTTTTTCGTACACTTTTCCGACGCTCTTCGGAAGCTCCGCGATGCTCCGACCGCTAATGGACCGTGGACGGCGCGATCTTCCGCGATCTTGCGCGGCTCGGCATTTTCTCTCAGTTCCTTTTCTCGCTCTCTCTCTCTTTCTTGCTCTCATTCTCTCGATGGCCAGGTTCTGCTCCTTTTCTGACGAGGTACCGTGGTCCTCTGCGAAGCTCGTGCAAATTCTGCGCGCTTCTCGCTGCAACCCACGAAGATCGCTCATCTTCGGCGAGCATCAGGCGAGCTGCCGATGGAGCTTTCCAGGCATGGGAGGGTCGTTGAGGGGGTACCAGCTCCAGGTGAAGCTTTTACGATTTCCAGTTCCCGCAGGAAAACGATCGCTGCAGCGAGTCAGCACGGTTAACGTTGCTTAATCAACCACAGTTTTTATTTTCAATGTTTGTCAAAATTATTTCTTAATTTTTTTTTTGATAATTTGAAAGGCGATCAGCGGCCCCACAAAAGCTCGAGAGGCTCTTCATAATGCCACCTTTATGAATCTCTTGTTTTCCAAATGCATTTTCAACGTTTTTGCCATCATCAAGGCGTTCTTTCAATATCAGGAAAAGCAGTTTAATTTGATACATTTGAAACCTTCCGGCCATCCGAGCATCACTTTCCCGCTAAAGTGGCCATCGGCTCGCGGTTTTAAATTGAAACATTTAAATATCGCTTTCTTCCGGTTTTCTACGCGTTCCGCCAGATTACTCTGCCCGACGGGCGACGGCCCCATCCGCTTTGGCTGCAAAATATGAAACGTGCCGTGCGACCCTCCCCCGACCCTTTCATGAACCGCGACCCAGATGCCTTCCAGCGGTCCATTAGCGTCGAAATGGACGCGCCGCGGCCCGACGTAACTTATGTGCTGACCTTGTGCACCGCAGCGTCGCCGCTGGCCGATGACCGGGCAGAGCAGACCGGGCAGAGGTGGAATGCGCTCCGTTGCACAATCCTCGGCGCAATTGCAATTCGATGCGTTCTGAAACATCATAAATAAAGCGCGCATCCTTCGCCCGGACGCACTTTTCCCAGCGGCCCAAACGCCAACGTATTTCGTAATCTGGCGGCGTCGCGCCGCGCAGCGCGGCCAAAACTCTCGTCTCGGTTTGGTTCTCTTTTCACCGTTGTCTGCCTCTTGCTTTTCGCGTCCTCTGGTCTTTCTTTCGCGTGCTCGGTGCATCTTCTGCCGCGTCTTGCAATCGGTCATCCCGAGTGAAGCTGTCGGTGAAAGCAGCATTCGACGGGCGGCCAAAGCAATGAAACAATAAGAAGCAACATAATCGTACGTTTGGCCATTAAAATGTAACAAACTTGGCTTTCTACTGTCTTTAGCGAACGAATAGACTGATAAAATACACCAATAAATATATATGAAAAACAGCATGAAAAATATTACAATAGTAAACATAATCTCAAACCACAATTGTAATGTGTTGTAAATAAGAAACAATCAAAACAGACAGGAAAATATGGTTAATGAAAGAGATAAAGCAATAGACTTATTAAACGAACCATACAAATGGGAAAAAAACGAAAACTTTAAGACGGTAAATCATAAGAAAAACGCATAAAATAAAATCTTAAAATAAAAAGTGTTCCACACAGTTTAAAATCTGTTTCGATTCGGCATCCGGCCGTAGCAACGATGCAACCAAACGGACCCCCTTATATGCCCCGAGCCGAAGACGACGACGATCGATGGTCGGTGTCTGCAGCCTGGTTGCGGCCAACAGGAACCTCCCGGCGAAAGTGGACGCCGGGATGGCCGCGAGGGGTGACGGCAACCGTGCAGTGGCGGCGGCGGACGGCGGAATTGAAAGGCCCGACAAAAAAGGCCAAGAACTTAAAAGTCTCTCGTTACCGGTTTTGCTGCCCTGCCCCGAACCAGAACGATCTTCGACGATCTGCGTGCGCCCCGTGCGTTGTTTTCTTCCTCTTCTTTTTCTTCCCCCCGCCCCTCGTTTGGCGTCGCAAATCGCCCCTGGCAGCGGCCTCTCCCCTTCCCTGGCACGTTTCGCTGCAACGGTGCAGCCAACGTTCTTGCAGCCGCCCCGTGGCCACCGCCACGGCCAAAGGCAGGCGCAGGCGCAGGCGCAACATTGGCAACCGATTGCATAAAACCGCGAGTGGGACCGCGGAAGTGAAACATTCGGTCAGCCCGGCGGGTGTCCGGGCCGGGGCCGGGGCCGGGGCCGGAGCCGGGGGGAAACCGTTAGCTTTCCGGATTTACACTCCGTCGGCCAGGAAGCACGGCACCGCGAAGGCGCGACAGAGAACGCGGAGACTTTGCGCAAGCCCAAGTATTTATTTTTATATTCGACTTTGTTCAGTGCCACGATTTTTATGCTGCCGCCGCCACCCGGCGAAGCGCTGGCTTTGAATCGCACGAGGCCCGCGATGCTTTCTGTCACCACAGAGCACGGTGAAATGCGGGTCGCTCCCGCGGGGCCATCGTGCGGGGCCGTGTGCGGTGCGCGGCCCTCGTCCGGAACTGGTTCCGCCGCCGCCGCCGCCGCGCGCACGCCCGCGGTGCTCGTGTAATAGGCTTAAAAATGTGGAGACAATAAAAGGGGTTTGATCCTAGATCATAGGGATCATATTGTAAGTAATGGTCAGTTAATCATTAATCGTGCGCCTGCGCTTGCGGTTCTAAATTCCTGCGCCGAGGCCGCCGACGACGACGAGCTGTTCCTTTTCTTGCCGTTTCCCCATTCCGGATGGCCGCGCTTGGCGAACCATTTTTTACCGCCTGCATTATCGATAGAGCATATTTCATGAAGGATGATCGGTGGCCCGAGAATGCACCGAACGGTCGACGCGGTGTCCGAGGAATGTTACATTTCATGCAATTACCGCGCTCAGCGGACCGCTCGCCGGTAAGGATTGTTTTGCTTCGTTTTAATTAATTGTAGCGCGGTGGGAGTGATGGGAGCGTTTCAGGAAAGCCGTCGATCAATTGAATCGATCAGTGCACGTCGCATAAGCAACATGTCAAAAGGCATGTCAAAATAAAATACATAGTTATGGGATCATTTTTCCCTTTTCTATCCCTTCAAATAAAGTTCGGTGAAATTAGTTACTTAAGAGCTTGAAAATTTCGGTGAACTTTGGCCCAAAGAAGTTAGATTTTAAAAGCCGTACGATCGATCTCTAAAGGAACTTAAGTCTCTAACCAAAGTGCAGTTAGCAGGCACAATTAAAGGGGTCTTAGCATCCGGTATCTTAAGGAGCGGAAGCTGAACCCCTGTATTAAACTGACGTTGACTCGCTTTTCGGCCCTCCGTTGTGGGCCTTTCAATACTTTTCGCATACCAGCGAATGTACTGTACGATATGTAATGGAATATCGAACCCGGTCCATTCGACTTTGAAATGTATTGCATCATTCGGCACGTGGCCCGAACATCGACGCCATTGCTCCATCCTGAGGGGCTAATGGGGCGAAATTGGGCAAACCGAGTCCGAGCGCACAAATAAACAAATCAATAATTCGCGAAAACTAACGGCCGTCGGTAAATTGGCCATTAGCGAAAGAGAAAAATTTGAGCGTCGGCCGAGGAACCTCACTGACCTCTCGGCCGTCGGCGATTGCTCAAAACAATCGGTTACTTCAAGTAGTAGTCGGCCACTCGACACGGTGACCAACCTGTGTAACCCGATCCAAAGTACCCTACGAATAAGCCACCCTGGTCCGGGCTCGTGACCTTGCCAAATTCGCCAAATGGATGGGCGCGAGTTTTACTTTACTTTTTCCCTACTCGGCGAAACATCACTCAGGAAGACCGCGACCAAGCTGCGGCCAAGTGGCCACTTCGGCAATGGATGGAGAGTGCGTACTTCGCGGCGTTCTTAGCACCATCACCCAGTTCAGTTGTCAGTCGGTTCATACCTGCAACGAGTAAGTTGAAAGAAAACATTATTACCACCTTGTAACGACGAAGGAGATGATGTAAAAAGTTACAAAAGAAATTGAGTCGTTACGTTCCAAAAAGTCCGAAGGGAATAAAGACACGACTTGGATCCATGTTTGTGAGGCAAACATAATTAATGCGGAAATTTCGGAACCGATTCATTATCGACCAAATAGCACAAAAGACACAAGATGACTGTTGACATGCGAAAAGAGCCCTCCTCGCCGGCTCGCAGTTCAATGGGAACACGCGAAAGCCCTTGCCTGGGGTGTTTCGAGAGCCAATCCTGTCATCGTTGTCGATAACTTAATTAATTAATTTGCTATTTACCCATCTGGCCTGGCTGAAGAACGGTCACTGGCATCGATGACCCAGCTGGCAAGGATACACACACCGCTCGGACTTTCTCCAACCGGACCGTTCGCACTGATTGGAGCTCCGACACATTTGTTTGATGTTGATATCGGGGTTTTTTGCCGTTTCCGAAAGGGCGCATCGGAACCTCGTGACTCGTGCGTGTGGAGTTTCGGTCTTGGCTGAAGCATCCTTCGACAGGCCACCAGAAAGAGCCATCAAACACTCGTCGAGAGGCAAACAAATCGCAGCAACGATCGGGCGGCCCCAAAAAAAACCCATCGCCAGGTGATGATGAGGTCACAAGGCGATGGGACACTTGGGAGGGCCACCGCTTCGGATGCTTCAGAAGTAGCCACAGCCGAGTCGGTGAAGAGAAGGTCGAGAGATACCGACCCTAGTGGCCCGAAATGGCCAGCCTTTCGAGTGGCTCCTTTATGTAATGAATGTGTAACGAATGAGTTCGAGATTTTCGCCCGGCCCCAATTTTCGTGTGCGCCTTCTAATGCGTTATCAGATTGGGCCATCAAACAATTGGGCTTCAACAGTGACACAATCGGCTCGCCAGAGAGAGAGAGAGAGAGGGAGGGAGGTCCTTGTGCGGTTACCGGCCGGCGAGCCGCTTACTTTCGCCTCGCCGGCGGAACTCGGCGATTTACGCAATATTTTATGCTCAATTTTGGGCAGAAACGGCCCCGAGGGCCGAATTGTGAACGAAACACAATTTTCGCACCAACATCGCATAACGACATCATTACCCATTCGCCAAATTGAAGCGCAGCGCGTGAAACATCACAAAATAAATCACAAAATTACCACCAATCGGTCAGCGTTATGTTGAGTTGCAACATTTTTTATTTCTTATTCAACTTTATTCGGCAAAGCTGAGGGCAACAACTGCTACCAACCAGAACCGTCATCAATCCCTCAGCCGCTGTGACCCTTTGCGGAGTGAGAGAAAAGTATCATTACCTCCGAGAGGTCGGCGAGCAACGGAAGGAAGAAAGAACAAAGGGGCCGGTACCTCAACAACAAGACACGGAATCGATCGCTCACGATCAACGGTTGTTCGTCGTTGGCGTTGGTTGGCCCTCGCTATGCTCAGGCCCCCGCTATGCTCCAGGGAGGGGAGAGGACACAAAATATGTTCTGTACGCCACCGCCACGAAGCCACGAGTGTAGCGGACGAGTGAAAGCCTAGAACACCTGAGCCCCTGGTACCGAGCCAGAAGCAGAGCAATGACCACACGACCGTGGAGTCGTGGAAGTCGGTGCCGAGCCCTCTTCGTACCCGGTTGGGGTGATGGGGTGGTGCGACCCACCATTCCTTCGCGGATGATCGGTAATTGCCTCGAAAGCATTCCTCATCGATTCCTCGGCGGCGACGGCAAGACTCGGGCCCTCATACCGGGAGAATGCGCAAGGCAAACACTGCGCTAACGGATTCGTTCTCCCGGCGGGGCTGCTGCTGCTGCTGGCCCCTTCCCAATCCAGGCCCGGCTCAAGTGTGACTTATCCGCGGAACCTCGCCGCGAACTGTACCGATCGGCTCGGATCGGTCGATAGTGAGGAAAGCTCAAACCCTTGAATAGGTAAAGTGTAGCTATATAAAAACAGTTTAAATAAAAGGAAAAAGATCACTCACTATGAAATGATATAAGTATTAATCAAAATAAATAATGATTTTACAAATATCACCTTAATTTAACTGCAAACAGCAACGGCACATTTTGCAAGAGAATCAGCAAATGAGTGAAATGCTCTAAATAAGTCACAAATGCAAGTTTAATACCAACAAAAATATGAGCTGTTCTAAGAGGAGCAAGATCTCGGCGGCTTAAGTCCGTCGAACTGTGAACGCGGAAACCCCAAAACCCATCGATGGATAAACAAACACGGAAAGTACAGCGAAAAGCGACCGAACCGTGGCCGTACGAGGCCTCGTCTGTGGCCCCGGAACATTTATCTTCCATTTCAATTTCGATTCGTCTTGGGGAGTTGATTTATTCAGGTGACTTAATTGGGAAGACTTCTAATCGATTTCAGCCGCGCCGGGCCGGTCCGGGCCCGTACCGTTCGATCGCAACCCGCCGCGTGTGCCGAATCGGGTTTCGGCATCGGCGGGACGGGGAATACCTCCCCCAGGGGCGGGCGGTGTGTGATCGGAGAGTGGATTTTTCTTACGCACGGCAATTTGTTACCGTAAACGCAATTGATTTTTTCCCCATTTCTCTACGTTACTTCTTGGTGCCTGGCTATTGGTTTCGGAGCGCGCTCGGGGATTAGTTCATTAGTCGTTGCGTTCCGACGACCACGACGGCGAAGGACGGTGTCCGGGGTGGCTTATCCCTTTGCTCTCCCGAAACGCGTTGCAACATTTCGCGGCACGGTTCGACCTTACGGGCATTACGGGGTTCCGTACTTCGTTGGCCATTTTGTGGCTAAGCCGCCGATGGTCGCAATTGTGAATAATTAATTAATCATCTTAAATGACTGGGCCGGGCCGCGCGTTGCCGTTGAAACATTCCCGGCCCTCCGATCAATCAAACTTCGAGTTTACGAGCGAATGTTGAAATCGACAGAAAGCAAAACAACAAACATCGGCGGACACGGGCGGGCGTTTTGATTATTGGTCACAACAAAACGGTCCGATGCAGCGTGTGAGCCCCGCGATGGGCATGACGGAATCGGAGTCGTAAAATGAATCCTCACGAGCCCCCCGGCGATGAGTCACGATTGGCGAACCTTTCGCGAACGCGGAGGCCCGGCCAGTGTTTGCACACTCGGCTGACTCACCGGAATGCGACCGGAAGTGGCCGAAGATTCTTGATCGATGACCGCCACCATGGAGTGAGTAAGGATTGTGTGGTGAGTTTATTTATAAAGTGAAATAACAGAAATGGTGGCTCGAGCACTGAAAGTAATTCCATCTCAAACTGCCCATGGAAGAGTCACTGGGTTCACATCTGCCCCCCCCCCCCGAGAGGGTATCTTCAAATAAAGTCATCAATTTATTTACTGCCACGAAATCCCATCACCCGGTACAGGGGGCCAAGACTGATCGCCATCGGTAGAATGTATATCGACCTTTCATGACCAAAAGAGTCTCGACTTCCTCGTGGGCCATGTTTTATGTCTCAAATCTCGACTCCCAGGTTCCCACTTTCAAATCGCTTCACGAGATCCATAAATCACATCACTCTCGGGCACAGACAACAAAAACGGCTCCGTCATGAGAACGGGGATCGGTTCGGCGGTGAAGAGCATAAAAAACGCTTCTTCAGAGTTTCATTACTGCATTACAGAGTGCGCCACGGTGAGGCCCGGCGGCCTGCGATTACCGAAACTGGCCCCGAGGCGCCGTGACTTTGAGGTGGTAAAAATGAGCAGCCAGAAACTCCTCCACGAAGCCCGGGCGATCCTTTTCCGGGCGAGGCGAAACACGCCACAAACACATTCTATACATCGATCGTCGTGTGAATGGCTGCGGTTGCGGACATCGCGAAAGTGAAACGCGAGCACGATCACGATCCCTCGCGGAAAAGCGCGCCACACGCCGGAACCCGAAGCTCCTGCTCTGTTCGGAGCGGGTGACGTGAAAACGTGAAGAGAGAAATAAACAATAAAAAGTGTATCTCCGCAACAACAGGCGCAACATTTTCCGATAGTTTTCCGTTGTGAAACGAAGAAAAACGCCAAAAGAAAAGGGAAACACAACGGCGGATAAGCGGTTTGATGTGAGACTTGAAGATGGACGAGTAGAGCCAGACATGGACAACACGCTCTGCTGTTAGCGTTTACTCGTTGATCAGTTGACAATTCGCAAGATCCTTAGGCAATTCCAGAAATTTTAGAGGATTTACAGAATGCATGAAGTTATTTTGATGGCCATTTCATGTTATATCTTTGACTGTTTTTATCAATTTATGTCAATGATGGGCTGATGATGATATCCTTTCTGCGTAGAAACTGTCCAGGGCATTTTTGGTATAAGGTTCATGGTTCATTTATCCGTAGGGTTAATGAGGCTCTTGACTATAGTTTTGTGTTAAATTAAGGGCTTTCATTATGCCAAGTTAGTCAGCTGATTATTTGCGTCTACTTGTAAGGTTTTCTTTTAATTATATCTTAGTGTCAACTAGGCCGTTTGACCCGTTGACTTAATCTGAAATAAATAAATAAACTTCAAACGCTGTAGCAGTGCCCAGAACGATTAGACCACCCGAGCTCTGCGGCCGTCCCTGAATCTCACTGATGAGTGGTTTTGCTTGTAACCAAATGACCCAATTACTCTTGTAGATCACTATTCTACTCGCTACAGTTGGCCGGCTCCGAAAGAAAGCTTCATTTCATTGCGCCAATTAGGTCATCTGCATCAAGAAGAACACGAGCACGGCGATGGTGTCCTTTACAGGCTCCGTCGAGTCCAAAATAAATACGGTTCCCGCGCGTCTAGCGCGCATCTAGCGCATCAAAAGCGCTTCGGTGCACGTCTTTGTACGGGGCGGTTTAATTAAATCTACTCTCTATATCTTTGTCCCCAGCCCGTGGCTGAATGCGGCCGCTCATAAACTCATTACCGACAAAAGCGAACCAGCCGTTCTGGTGCAGCCAAGTAGATTAAGGGTCTCTTCCCCCGGGGAGGTCCGGACGTAGAAGAAGTGTCACACTTTTCTCGGGATGCAGTTTTCTTGTCGGGCCGAAGCATAAAAGGACCACCGGTGTGATGTGGTTGATGGCCGAGCCCGGCGGGGAGAGGTGAGCTGTAATTTATTTACTCAAACACTGCGGGCCCACAAATAGTCCTTATTTTGCCCGTCTTCGTCTCGCGCGGAAGTCGATTCTTCCGGGCAAAGTGGTTCGGTTTATCTCGCTAACCGTAATTAATTCAATTTTAGAATCTATTTAACAACATCCCCGTCTGCCTCGCATCGTCCTCTGCAGTGATCGTGTCTTTGTCTTGAGGGAGTAAATCGGGAAAGCACCGTCGATGAGGAGCAATCCGCTGGCGGACCGGTGCTTTTGTCCATTAATATACCAAAAAAAAACGAAAAATCTCAACCCGCGTGAAGAATGAAATCATTGCCTTCTGCCGCCCACAAACCGAACCACCGCTGGCAACCGGAAGTAGTACGATGGGTTGCGATGGGCGAAGGCAGAAAGAAAGGATTAAGTTTTTCGCACAAAACAATAGCCATAACTTGCACCGCACGGCCAACAACGGGGGGATAAATGGTTATGAAGGATTTAATTACACCACCAGCGCCTCGAGAAGCGCATTGTGCAATGAATGGCTTTCGTGGTGTTGTTGTGGTTCGGTCGGTTGGCGTTCCTCGACCGACCGAAAAAATGTGCTCAATGAAAAGGCTTAATGCGCGTGAAATATTGAAATTAGTTTCGCATTGCTGGCTTTCTTCGCGACAAAAGGACCGGGGAATAAATCGCGCCATAAAGCGTATCATAAATACGCACAACTTGAGATTAGAGGATCTTGGAGCTTTTGGTCCGGAGAATAGAATAATTCATCCGCCATTCTTGAGTCGTATGAATTTAGCATGGAAGTGAATGCTATTTTGTATGTTTCCCTTTGAAACGTTGACATGCATTGGTAGTCCAAAGTTCAGATCAACTGTTAAACCTCCTTTTCAAGCAAAGTCCAACAATAAATAAAATAAGGGGAAGCGTTCGTTCTCATCCAGAACAACGCCAGACGATACCATTGTTTCGCCAGACAAAAGTTGGATTTTATCTATTTTTTATATGTGCAAACGCATCGCATGTTACAGTTAGACAGTTGCCAGCATTTGTTGCCCCAACGCGCTGGCAAAGTTTATGGTTCTATGCAAATGCAAGCATTGATTCCGGGTCCAGATTGGCCAACCGAGCACCGAGCCGGCTCGCAAAACAAAAAAAAGAACGTATCTATTCTGCTCCGCCAGAACATCGGTTAACTTTTAACCTCGCGCACCGTGAAGGTTCCCGTGACGTTCCGGATGCAACATCAAACCTCTGCGGGGCATTCTTTGCACTTTGCTATCTCCGTCCCCGGCTGAGAAAACCGCATCTCTGATGGCCGGCATCCGATATCGGATGGCTCGGAAGGCTTAACTCGCTCGGCGCGTGGGACCCCTCGTGGGTCCGCCCGGTATGCAAAAGAACAAGGGGTCGAATCAAGGAACGCGCGCATCAACGCGCTGCCCGACGCGCACCGAGATAAATCAATAAATGGAGATTATGGCAGCCAGCGGCCAGGGGAGGTTCATTTGCCTCACCTGGATGGCCGCCCCCCCGACAGGGGTTCTATGTTCCCGGCGGCCCAACGCAACATTCTAATGCTGGTGTGAAGTATGTGAAACCCACGAAGAGAACAGCACCCCAGTGACCCCACCGGACACAATAGGGGGTGGGGCAACCGGGAGAGAGGTGAGGGGTCCCCGGGGGCCCCACACCGAACCGAGCATAATAGGTTCACTTGTCCAGGGGCGATCGGTCATCTCCGGGAAATCAGAAGTGAATGTGAAGTCAGATCAATATGCAGCGCGGATCGTTTCGACGACGATGATGATGATGATGATGATGATCGTGGTTTGATGGGCGATCTGAACCCGGATCGATCGGAGGAGGCCTCCCTTTAGCGATCGCGATGGTACTGGTTTATTGAGTGATTAAGTATTATTTAATTGATGTTTGACGCGCTCGTGGAGTTCCACTGCACGGGGTCACCCCCAGCATAGAGCGCCCTTCTCGCGTGCAGGGATCAGCGGGATCCGACGCCCCACCGTACGCCGAGATGTGATTCATCAGGGATCCGATGCCGTTGGCCGAGCCGAGCATCATGCTCAATCCATTTTGTTTGATTTAGAATTGATGTTGATTTATGTTTCGCTTCTTTTCTCCCGGCTCCACCACGGTAACCGATACGTGTGGAGTGCGAGGCCACTCGGTGCCACAGGTGCTGTGGAGGACTTTACGCTTCTCTAATTGAAGATCGTGGCCCTGGCCTTTCGGAGCTGAGAACTTTCTCAACATAGGTGCGTAGTTCTGAGTAAGTTCTGAGTGTTGGGTCGTTCCGAAAGCGTTCCGAAGCGGGAGAATAGACGGAGACAGCTCAGTAAGTAAGTACCAACTTCGTTGCACAGTTTGTCTTCAGTGCTGGCTACAAAAAACTGAAACTAAAATATTTGCAGCAATGGCATTTGGTAGCTCCAATTAGAACCCTTAATGGGTGTTCCTTACACGAGAAACACCATTTTGGGAACGACCGAGGCCCATTAAACATACACGTTACATTAACAAAAAGTAGTTCAATCATGCCACGCAAGCCAGCAGGAAGAAAGGAAGACTTGGCAGCAAGAAGAAGGTGTCACTGGCCCGCGTGGCGATGGTGTTAATGCTCACTCACCGTACCGTAACACCTTTTGCCTGGCCACAAACCTCCGGCGGCTCCCAGGTTCTAGCGATTGTAAATAATTAATTACCAGCATCATGAATCGGATTTCAATCGACTTTTGACCAACGGGCTCCAACTTCTCCGGATCGCTCCCATAAGGGGAGCCCACGGACCGGGCAGGACCATGGCAGCTGCTGCGCTCTGCGCCATCAAGTCAAGGAACTCATTAAAGTGGAATTTAAAATTTATTACCTTCGACGCCGCCGGCCGGCTCGGGAGGAAATAATGCTTCAATCTGCGTCGTCTGCCACCAAGCCTCCGGAGGCCGTGGCCACGGCCATTTGAGGTGTTCAAAATGGAATCGATTGCAATTCTTGACACGAGCATCGACCACTTTCCACTACACGTTTTCCGTGCCCACCGCAGCAGCCCTCACCTCCCTCTCGCCCCACAACATTGTTGTTGGTCCTTTCCGGGGAACCTGCGCCCGGTCCATTCTGAGTGTGGCATCGTCGACTGGATCGTGGAGCGCGTATTCTTCACCGACCTGGGGTTTATTACACTTTATAGCTCTCCTTGGACCTTGGGCAGCAAGTGGAAGACTTTTTCCGGCCAGCGAGCCGACAGTATCGGAGAACTCCTTTTCGGGGGCTGCGTCTCGGCACCACACAAACAATCAGGGATTGTGGTTAATCCTTCTGCCCAGGACCAGGTGCCCTGTAAGCTTATTAGCGGTGAGCGAGCGCACGGTCGGTGGCTACGGAATAATTTATTGCGGTGCTGCCCCCCCGGTGGCTGCACAGCCCGACGTCATCGTTGTTGTTGTCCTTTACCCGTGCGCCGGTGGGGAAACGAATGGCAATAAATCAAAAATTAAAATCGTCTTCGTGCGCACCCATCAGTCGGTCAGCGACTGCCCGGTTCTTGGGCTGCCCGGACCAGGCAAAGGAGAGAGAGATATGCCTCTCGAAAGGGGCCACCACCTCGCGCATTGATTTTTATGCACCCATCGGCGGCGGTCGGCCCTAAATGAAGTTGTTTGTTGCGCATTGCCATAGTCATCGCCGCTGCACGCCTTCGCCGACGGTATCGCCGAGCGGATCTAGAACCACGCGTAAGAACCAAGGAGAATCTCCTCCCCCGAAAAGCGGGTGGCACCGTGCGGCGGGGTATCAAACATTACAATGAGCACACGGTTAATTGTACGGCCACCACAAATGGTTATGATCTTGAGACCGTTACATCGGCCGGAATGCCGGATGGTCACATTTATCGCGCGGCCATCGACGCGCTCGGGTGAGTCTTGTTTTGGCCTGCACCTTTTTCCAGCACAACATTTTGGGATAATATGGTTCCAAAAACAGTACACATCTTGTATCAGGATGCAGAAAAAGATAAACTTCAGTGTGGTCGAGTTAGGTCAAATATGTACCGTTTCGTTATATAATTTGTTTACATTTTAAAGGGAGCTTCTTAATGCCTCTCTCATAGATGTCTTGGTTCTCACTGGCCAAAACCTTGAGTAGTAAATTTTCTAGATCCTCTCTAAATCCCGATTTCTTATCATTTGGTACAGTTCTTGACAGTAGAGATCTGAATTTAGTGTTTGGCCACACGAAAACAACTCATATTAAATCATTCCTTTCAAGTCTTTTATTGCGAGGTGAATCTTTAGCATAAAAAATGCCTGAACGGAATCGAGAATGCCAAAGTCCTTTGCATTTTCTCTTTTACCGAAGGAAACCTGTAAAATGTTTCGAATGTTCTCCTTATTGACTTCCACTGTTACCATCGCGAAAATCACAACTGAGTTAAGCAAGTAAATGCAGCCAAAGATTTTATTCAAAGTGAAATTTCATCTTTACAGCGAGCATCAAATTGCTTGACTGTGTTAGTAAAATAGTAGTAAAAGTTCTGTACTAACATTGAAATGCCTCAACACCCCAAATGAATGAACTTCCCAAATCTACACCACCCAAGGGTGGCATTCGCTCAATTATCCTCTTTTTAAATTAGAACGAGATGTTAAAGCCACACGTCCATCGCAGTCACAAGTGACAGACACGCACCGGACACCCGAATAGTCCCGGCGGTCCGCGCGGCTGACGTCGAGGATTGACTCAATTTATCCGGGAATATTATGCTTCACGCGGCGCAGCACATCAAAACGAGGGGTCCTTCAACAATTGGATAATGCTTCGGTCGTTCGGACCATTGTTGTTTGGCATGGCAGCTGCGTTTCGAATTATCTGCCACACCGCATCGGCCGGCGGTCCGGACCGGAACGTGCTAAAATCACATCCGCGTATCATAAACGTGGCCGGCCAAATGAAGCGCATCCCGGCCCGTCCCCCTGAGAAGTGCATCGCACCCCAACCCACTTCAAGCCCCACCGAACGCCGATTATTCGACACACAACGCAACATGATCCACTCGACCGAGAGGCGTCGTAATCGAACGCTACTCGGTCCGGTTCTGATGATGGGTTTTTGATAACATTTCGCCGCAAACCACTCTCCAGAATCCGGGATCAGGATAGTGCGATAGCAGGACCCCCACCCCATACGGGGTGAGGGCATAAATTCGATTAGTGGCTGTCAGTCGAGTCGAATTTTCGATAGCGCTTTCGCGTCACGACGGCGACGACGAATGACGCGACGCGTCCCGGAATGTCACTCCAAATCGAACCACGCGTCTACGAGGCCTATCGAATCGAACACCGCCGTTGCCACTTGCCGCCCTTGCCGGCGGGCCACTTCGGCCACCTATTATCGGGCCGCCCAATCGTCGGTTCGCCATCTCCACCCAAAAGGATGGAGAGCTCAACTCTCACTTATTAATGCCGAGCCCGGCGCATCCAGAACGCTGAAAAAGGCCAGACCCAGACCAGCTACGGGGCCACTTGCACGTCATCGAACCAGAACAATCCTATCGATTTCAGCCGTAGGTCTAAGGTCTCGGGTCCGGCGCGCGGCCATGTGGCTAGGCGAAAGATGAAGCTCCAAGATGAAGCCGTTAGATGCATCCGAGCCGCCAGTCCCGGCATTCCACGGACCACGGGGCATGACCACTGCGGCAGGTCAACGACAAACGGGCCGTTCTGGCTTGTCGGGAAGTCGGCATCTGAGCCTCGCGCGCGATGATACTCTTGAGCCCCCGGGGCCGGTGATGTAATAGGATCACGATGGGAGCGGCCACGCTGCCAAAGTCAACGGCACGGCATTCCAAGCCGGTCGGCCCGGTACCTCCGTCAATGCTCAGCGAGCCAGTGAGTTCCGCGGCTCATTCGTCATCGTTTCAACTTTCAATGGGGCCATCTGGGGGCCCTTCAGAGCCGGGCCGAGGAGGCCCAAAGGAAGCGACCCAACTCCCGGTTGGGGTTTCCCTTTCAATCCTGGCCCTTTTCTGCGCCCCAAAACTGATCGGATCTGATGGACTGAAAGTTGTTTCATAATGGAGCACATGTTGGAGAGTGTAAGATAAATGCCAGACTTAGCACCGATTAGTTATCGATCGCTTTGCATACTATTTTTAATCGAGAAACATTAACAATCCATGCTGTTCCCGATGTCCCACGCTGAACTGTGTCATTTTTGTGACGAGCCAATCAATGTTTGATGCGGATGCTGTCACGCCGTTCAAACAAAGGGCAAAAAAAATGCAATAATAGAAACAAGTAACACAAATTACATAATAAACTCAGCGAATGTTTCAAGTAAAAAAGAAAGTGTTTTCAATTCGACGGGGAATTTCATAAAACATCTCCGATGCTGACCCCAAACGGGTCAACCAACAAATGCGGTCTCATTTTGTGGGTTTCGTTCGAATTCAATTTAATTTCACATTAAAAATTAAGTACCATTGTAATGAAATGTGCAGTGTCTCCTCACTGTACTTCACGAGCATTATTTGAGCACAACCCGGTGGTTTATAGGTTTTCACGAAACATTAAAAAAACGGCCCAATTGATACGCGATGCCACCGGTTGGACACCGGCTGTGCTGCACGAGCAAATTAATTGCATCGAACTTACAACATCAAACGCACGTGAGCAGCCCAAGGATTAATTAAAACCGAGGTACGAGTGTGTTCCGATACGTGAGACTCAGCGTGATAGGTGATCCATCAGGTGTTTGGATTTTAAACTGCAGAACACTTTGAAATTTACCCAACGAACGTACGAAATTTGTAAAGCTAATTTTATTTAAACTCATTTCCTCGGCGGTTATGTTAACAAGCAGAATTATCCTTCTTATGGCTCGGAAAACCCACAAGTCGGGCAAGAGAAGTCAATGCACCCACAACGAGTGACTGTTTGGTGAGGATTTTGGCTGATTGGTTCTTGGGCAAAATTGCATCTGAAAACTTGGACGACATTTGGTTTCAACAGAACCCCGCTTCTTACCATACAGCATTTGGTCGTGTAGAAGGGCTGACGAGGCGCAAAGTAAGCCGCCAGGTGCCGTAAGTATGGTAATGAAGTTTGAAGAAATGCCCAAAATTATGTCAAATCATCAGCCGAACCTGAAGCTCACACTTTATGCTCCACTCCCGTTACGTTACATTACGGCCCCGGTTACACTAATCAACGAGCCGTGCCTCGTGCTACCGTCTACGATGTCTCTGCTCGGCACGGGCGCCCAATGATAAATGGTAACGGAGGTACCTCCTTTTCGGAGGTACGGACCCCTGATTAGGGCCGAAGGAGTGAAATGCGTTTTGCGGTCCGGGCAGCGGTTGCTCAATAAAATTAATGATCATCAATCCGGGCGATCCGGACCGGGCCCGGGGGCCAGTCATAAGGCCCGCCCCCGGACGACTGTGATCTGGACGACATGTGTTGCATAAGGCCGAGTCTAGGGGCCTTCGGGGCCCTCTTCGCGCTTCCGAGCGCTCCCCTGTCAGCGATGGCTCCATTTCAGGGAGATCTCCCACTCAACGGATACACACAAAATGGGGTGACTTCTATGCCCCGGAGCCTCACTTTCGAATCGAAGGGCCGCGGTCGGAGAAGAAACGCGCGCGCCATCCCGGAGGAGTCGTGACGTGTGTCGAGTCGCGAGGCCCGCGGGAGTTCCCTTTGATGAGCCTGCCTTCAACGCCCGGCAAAAAGTTTGCGCAACACCGAGAGTGACCCCTCCTGCTGGTGGCACCAAAGTTCTAATTCCCATAGGGCACGTCGCGCGCAGCGATTAAGCCGTAGCGCGAAGGAGCCCGCCACGTGTCTGGGAGGCTGATTTATGGAGATAAATATTCGCGACGCGTCGCCAACCGAATCGTCGTCGGTCGGAGGCGTCGATGGGCCACCGCTAATTGTAATAAACGTGGCCGCCCTCGGTTCTGCTGGGACCGCTTTTTTCCGCGGTAGGTTCCCGATGTTGAGTGCCACCGCGGGGGGTGGGGGGTCTCTGTGGGCAAAATCGTACCAAATCTTCATCCTCGGGAACCCCTTCTTTATGGGCGCGATGTGTAGGTCGAGATGTGGGCCCGTCGTCCCGGTGGGAATCTCCGGATCTCTCGGTGTGGCCGTGGATGTGGGTGGACCGTGCATGGCCATACTTGTTTATTTATTTGTATACTTCAGTTACATCAACGTACGAGCCAACCAGGGACGGCGACGTGTGGACGTGGCAAAAGTTAATGAGGGTTAACTAGTCGCCATTCTGTGGAGATCTCGTAACGGCGGAGGACACTAAAAATTCGCGGACCAACACGAACCACAAGAAGGATGCATTTACCGTTACGACCGTTAAACGTTCTTTAAATTGTTACTTTGTGTGCATGTGTGTGCCGCGGTTCTGTCATCAATCGGCGACGGGACAGGGACGTGTTCTGCATCATCGCTCATCAGCCTCTCATAATTCTGCTGCCCCCGGGTTTCAGGTTTCAGACTTTACGACCGCTGCACTCGACGTGGGTAGAGGTCCTTAGGAGAGCTCATAATGAGAGAGAAACGAACATACGAGCTATCTGCTTAGAAGCTAATAATTGTGATAATGCTGCAGGGTCCTAATATCCGATGGCTCCTAACAAAGTCCTATTAGATCAAAGTGGAAGATTAGTCATACCTACTCCGAAACAAACCACGAGCCCCATTTAAGGGAAGCGGCCAATTATTTATCTTATGCTTTATTAGTAGCTGACTGAGACGGCGCGCCAACGCCGTCCTGTCCAAATGTGGCGCCAACAAATAAAAAACGAAGAACAAATAGAAAAAACGAGCGAAAAGCGAGAGTTTGGGCGTCGGGCACACGGAATCGATCTTATCATCATTAAGGGCTGGCCGAGACCGGCGGGCCATAATGGCGCTCCAACGCTCGGCTTCCATGTTGGGTGCCAAAGTTCAAAGTGCACTCAAGACATGCTGCGGCACGCTGCACGTTTCCGGAACCGAACTGCAAAAGTTCACGCCACACCGAGTGAGAGCAAAATTAATTTCTCAG
This sequence comes from Anopheles bellator, assembly GCF_943735745.2. Taxonomy (NCBI): domain Eukaryota; kingdom Metazoa; phylum Arthropoda; class Insecta; order Diptera; family Culicidae; genus Anopheles; species Anopheles bellator. Next base: position 802,106 of record NC_071285.1, on the reverse strand, counting down.
TGCCCGTGGGGTAGCCAGAAAACCTCCAACGAACGTCACGTGCTGATGTCATCGGGTCGGTTTTTGCACCTCGGTCACGGGGTGCCCATGGGGTCGTAAATGATGAAAGTTTGTTGCACGTGTACCCTGCGCCCAGCCATCCCCGAATGTCACTCTTAATATTCAGCATCCAACGACAAAGTTCTGGGGAACGCTGGAACGGAAACTCATTTCGCAATAAGTCAAATATGGAAGCAACTCAAACAGACCGAGCTCCCAACGTGTGGCTTTATTTCCATTTTATATCTCGGTTGCTGGAAAACCGCACAGGGCTATGTTTTGATGAACGAACTGCTGAAAGTAGTTTCAACCGTTAGTTCATCCATACAGAATTCGTGTCAAGGGTGGCAAAAAGGACAGCACAAAAATCAATGAACCCACCCAAAGCCTATGTTATGATCACTTCAAAGAACGCCGTGCCAGGCCGCTGGTTAGCATCATCAATTTGAGATTGAATCGACACTAACTCGCAAAAGGAACAACGGAGGAAAACAAGAGAGAAGAAGGTGATCTACATGACGAACAACAGGCCACGAGCCTAATCCGCTGTTCTGCGCCATCCATCGGCCATCCTCCCCATCGCGAGAGTCATCGTTTTTGATGAGAAACTTATTAAATTCCAGATTGAAGCGCACCGCACGGGGATCTAGGCCCGGGCCTAGAACCGTTCTCGTTCTGATGGATCAGAGGCGGACGATGAAATATTATGATTAATAATGATGGATTATTTTCGCGCGCGCGCGCGCAATGTAATATTAAATGACGCCGCGTCAACCACGAGGCGGTACCAATTTTGGCCCAATCTGGCTGGGATTTCGCGGTTAGGATGTGTGCGGTTTGATGTTCCAGGGCAGGGACAGAGTGGCAGGGTGACTGAACTCGTCTGCGGACTTGACCACGAAGAAGTTACTTAAAATTACGCCAAATCACCATTCCGTTGGTATTTATTCAGTTCTCGTTGGCCCAACGCCATCGAACGCCATCTGCCGTTAAACGTGCGGCTTCTAGTCAATTGTATCAATTGATCACCCAACAATAATAGGACTGATTGTTGTGTTTAAAGGACGCCCCACACAGTGAGATGCTCTCCGGTGCTCGCCGTCCGGTCACGGTGCCTTTCGGTTCACACAGCATAAGTCACTGTGTCAAGGTCGAACGGCCAAACGAACGATAGCCCGATAGCCGAACGCAGCTAATCCGCTGCTCCTAGTCCCTTTCCACCCAAACTGGACCCGCTGGACCCATTCACTCTTCTTCGACGTCTCAAGACCCCGTTTTTCAGTGGCGCCAAGCGTCTGGTCGTCTCGTCGGTTGGCAGCAGCAGCAGCAGCAACAAAAAGCGCAACCCGAAGCCAGCTGCATTTCTAATGAACGATTTATAGTTCCCGACCTGACCCGACCCGAGCGATATTTCACAATTCTCCGGACTCCGAAATTGACGGCCATTCCAATCAAGTTGGCAAAGTGTGGCACTTCGGAGAGAGAGAGAGAGATGCGGACGCGCGTTGGGCGGGCGGGGTGGCGCTGACCACCCGGGCGGGTGTGATGGCCACCTACGAAGTGCATGCTGGGCACGGGAACCTCGGGGCCGACGCACGACGACGTACGACTAATTAAGTGGTGCCTGGATGCCGTCACGTTGCCAGCCTCACGTTGCGTTTACATGTGTTTTCACCCATGCGAAAGAGCAGTCCTAACGCCCATCTTCAAGGCGCGCCGCCATCTGCCAACTTCTTTGCGGTGAGAAGACGCTCGCTAACCGCTGAGCTAATAGCGTGTGTGTCCAGATTTCGTTTTTAATTGGCTACCGTTGGAATCGGTATTGATGCGCTTTTTGCGATTCATAACACACTGCAATTAGCCAGCTGACAAGGAATGTTGCTTATGGGGTGTTTCAACAATGGCTGCTGAAGTTACACAACATACCTTCGTCCAACTTAGCATAATAGCATTCAAACTAACAGAGCCAATGATTTTTTGAATCAAATTACTGTACGAAAGTAACAGTAACGAAAGTAAGATAACATATAGTTCGAGCTCATTTTGATATCGTCTTCATTCGTCTGAATTCATGAGGATAGTTGATTCATGAGTTACCTTCATTTACTCCTGAATAATATGATCATATTTTATTCAATCTGTCTATCTCTATAAATAAAAATTACTAATTTACTAATTAATATCAATCCCATCAATGCCCATTACTTTGAAACGAGAGCATGTATTAAATGTAATGCACGTTTGTTTTTTATGTTCAAAAAACAATATTTAAGTTACTTGGGTTGGCTAATATTGAGTATTACAAAAATGTTGAGTGCATTAAAGGTACCTCTATTTAAAATAAAGCTAGCAATTCAACATTATTTAGTATTTGTAAATTCAAACATAAAGTTCGTCAACATTTTCTTACTAAAAGTTGACGCAAAGTATGAGAGAGTGACAATCAAAGTAGTCCAGAAATATCCTTCACTGGCGATGCAATTATCAAAATTTGAAAAATGGCCCCCAAGCACACGATCTTACCGTAAGCTACGGGGTCCTTTGGTCCAATTAATTGCCCTGCAGATGGTGCCACGAAAAAAGGGGGGGAAAAAAATCTTAAATAAATATCCAATCATCGGATTATTATTTATTCAATTGATTTAACCACAGACACACACATGCACTGGCACACGTCTCGAAAGCCTTCCCACGGTCACCGGGACCGGGCAGCAGGATGAAGTATTGGTTAATCGAGCGGAATAAATGGCGACCACTGCACTTGCACCTCGCGGTACCGGGGGCTCCTTTGCCGAGCCAGGTTCGGTCGGCTTGGCCATCAAGAATAATTAAGACAACTTAATTAAAAGCAAAAATGTCGATGACAATCCCCGCGCCCGTCCGGCTGTTTTGAGGTCCTTTAAACTCCCGTGACTCCCCGTCCCGTTTTTGCTGCTCGATTCGCATGCCCACTCAGATGGGGCTCAGATGTCCAGTCGCCGCCGAGCGATCGGACGCCGACCATCGACTTCAATTAAGTCCCTCCGAGCGTGACGTGTGGTTGTCAAAATTGAACGATCGCGCAGGGTCGGAGGGGGAGGGGGGGATGTCTCAATGTCAAGGCTGCTGGTTGGCCCGTCGGTGGGCCTGTCCCTGTGGTTTTATAAATCATAATGCTGTGGTCTGGCGTTGCCGTGCGCTCCCGACTGACATCTAATGCCACAGGGAAGAGATCCGGGCGGCGAGATTCAGGTCGCGCCACGACTATGTTGCCCACGACATAGCAACACGCAACGAGGAAACGAGATCACGGCAAGGATGCGGACCGCTCCGAGAGTCGCCGTTTTTGTTTGGATAAGCTTTGGAGCCCAGTCGCATCATTAAGCTTCGAACGTACGTGCCGCCCTCCGCTGGCCCCTTTCCTCACTCTCTCTCTCGTGTCATGCACGTGCCCCCGATTGTAAAGGACACCCGGCGATGGGTGATGATTTAAGGTTGGGTGGTTTTTTCCCTTTTTCCTGCGCCGGCGCGCTTAAGTAGAAACCCTTGTTATTCGATATCGTCCTCTCGGCCACGGCCGGCCGACCGACGGGGGCACCGCCGTCTCGATTTAATCAGCGAAACCACTTTCGAACGTGCAAACGCAAAAAGGGGCCTGGAAGGAAATTATGTTGAGCACCTCACTCTCGGATGCTGTAAAAATGCATCACCGCGGCCGGCAAGAATCTTCCTATGGCGAGCATTCTTAACGCGCTGGCCAGTTTCGCCGCCATTAATCGCCGCCTTATGAATTCCTCCAGCCTTATCGGTGCGCGGATCGACGCGGAAAATCTGGCCAAACGATCGCGCGCCCCCCCCCCCGCGGGTTTTATCACTCATTAACGCCCGGCGTTCCTTGGCTACCGTACAACGAGCGAAGGTCGATGGCTTACGGTGGCCGGGCGGCCGCATAAGAAAAAGCCGGAGAACGGTAATCGAAAAATCATTAAACGGAATTAAGCTTGTTGGGCTGTTAAATTCCACCCTCTGATTACCAACGATGCGTTAAATATGTGGCCGGCGAATGGGCGCTGCCACCGTTTGCTTAAGGATTTGCTTTGGGTATTAGCGGGCACCGGACGCCGGCCTACGTGTGCGTCAATATTATCCGCATTACCGTGAAGTCGCCCCGTTTATCGATGTTTCGCGCAGTGTGGAGCCCGGTTTAATGTCCCGGTCGTAAAACGTGCTTTAGTACGGAAACCAACCAGTCCGTCAGGTTCGATAATTTTCTGCGATTTGCATAAGCCAGCAATTATTACTACTAAAATTAACTTTCCGTTTGGCAATTTGAAGGCTTTCTATCGATTATCGCTCTCTATACTTTCGTGATTCGGCACCATTCGAGCACTTTCGAGCAGTTTGAAAAAACGAAGATTGTCATCCAGAATTTTCTTTTTTATGCAATCGAACACCGTTACCGCACGATGCCAATCGCATTCACGTACCACGTAACGGCCGAGTACTTCAAATTGGAAATGGGCCATCAATTATGCGAACATCGTTATCGGCTGCCGCTTCCCACATGCCACGGTGGTGGTTGCGTGAAGGACTCACTCTACACTCAACGACATTCAACAGCCAGGCCAAGATGCAACAGATCGAGGGCCACCGCCATTACATCTCTTGCCGTGCTGGCCCCATCCAGGCACCAGGATCATGATCGATAATCACTAGCGAACCCCATCGGTCACCTTTCTCGCATAGACCACATCGCGAGTAAACAAACTCCATACGCGTTGGCACATCCTCATCGTCAAGCAGAGCGTGTCTTGGCCACGTCGGTTTCGCTTCCTTTCTGCTCCCGCGGACCGCGCGCGATGCATCTGATTGACACAGAATCTGGAGAGCCCATCGCGCGGTGCCCACTTCGGCGAAAGGTCCTTCGCTCTTTATCAAACATTTCTCCTTTCAACACCACTCGACGGCGAGGATGCGTGGATCGTTTATCGGATCCCCCCCATTATTATCGCACATCTCGCAGAATCGAACCAAAAATACCAACCGCCAGGGTCGGCCGGGACTGAAGTTTCTGTTGGCCGCCGTTCTTCGCCCCGATCCGGAACGGTGTGCAAAGATAAACATTTGTCTTGCGAACTGCCACTGGACTGGAGAGTGAACACATGCTCCTGCACGGCGGAATCGGTCGTTCGGTAGGAACTACGGTGGTTGGTGATGACGTTACAGCAAGTATTTTTAAATCTTCAGCTATTCGCATCCATGGCACCGTTTTAAAGTTATGGCACCGCACTGTACGCCTAGACTCCTACAACGCATTCGCACCGGGAAGCCAGGCAGGAGAGCGATCTCGAGATCGCTGGAGGAGCCGAGCCGAGCAGAGCATCGACGGCTAGGGGCCCACGCTTCGTGACCGCTCTCGTGAATCGTGAGGTTAATAAGTTAGCATCTTGACGCCGAAGCGAGTCCCGTGGGGGGAGTGCGCCATCTGGGCAGCGGATGGAATCATAAACAATGCATTTTTCAGTTGCGCTCTTCGATTTACGTGCCAGCGAAAACCATCATCGACGGAGTGCCCCGCAGAGAGGCTGGAGCCACGGAGGTCACAGCATAAAAGTCAGCCGTGAGATGTGCACGACGACGACGAGTGCGCGCGTCGGGGTATGTACATTTATGGTCATTCGAATTTGGCTTTGAATTTTTCCACCCTTAATTTGGCATGAAATTACTTTCCCGGCGGCCCGGGATGGTGGTCCTCCGGAACGTGCCCGCGTCGAGTGCACCGTCTTCGGTCTCCGGTAGTCCGGAGAAATTCGGTCCGCGGACTTTCCAGCGCAATTTACGCAGTCGCTAGAGAAAAGTGAAATGTGCGCCCCGAGAGTTCAGAGGTGGTCCACCGAAGATGCGCCCCCGAAGTGGTGGACTTTTAAAGGCAGGCACGCACTGCTCTACTCCGGTGACCGCATTTCACTGGGACCGGCCCGGGAAGAAAGTGAAAAATTGATTAATATCAGCACCGCACGACGGCGACAGGCGGCCGCGTGAGTCGTGAGACGCCAAAGTTTAGGATCGCGCTGTGCAAACAAAAACCGGCCAATGATTGGCAATTGGCCTTGGCGGACCACAGCAAAAGGGGCCCATTCAATTCATGTATTCATAACGGAATTGTAATATAAAATTAAATGCAGAACTCAGCGAGTTTGCTACTACATGGTCCTGCGAGGTCCGAAGTGTTCTCCTGCAGAGGTCTGCAACTTAGTTTTCGACGCTAGCAAATTTATCGTGAACCATAAATAGCGATCCGCTAGCCGATCGATTTGCGACAAGTTATGGGCTTTTTTCCTTTTATCGTCGTTCTCCGTTCGGTCTCATAAACCAGGGGGTTCTAAGCACCCCGTCGGGGGAGGTGTGCGATACAGCGACAAAGTTAAGACGTTGCCAGCCGTCAATTAGGCCCCCCGCCAGACGGCCAGTGGGGCATAAACCAATGGGGCGTGTACTGTGGAGAACGTAAACCAGCGAAGGAGTAGAATTGAACAACCTTTCACACCAGCTGGAGGCTTACCGGTGGCCAATCGAAACAAGCCGGCACCGAGTCGAGGACGAGGCTCACGCACGCTCACGGGGCTTACCTGTGAATAAATCAAAGCGAGACAAAATGGAAAACGGAATTAGAAGAAGGAATCATCCCGCTCGCAATCGGAAACAAACGGCGATCATGGGCCCCAAGCGGCCCTTCGCTGCCCGCAGGGAGCCCTGACTGCGACCGAGGCTGTAAAAAGCGACGGAACATAAACTAAAGCCCCTGTTAAGCCGATGCTTCCGACCCGGCGAATGTGTCAAACCACTCTCGGGGCGAAAGCTCCACCTTTCTCTGAGCGAGCTCCCAATTGAACTGGTTTGGGTTGCGTTGCCGGCCACGAACCGATTGTTAAACACTCGTACATTAATCGGGTTTCTTTCCTCCCTTTTTTTGCAGTGTCCAGGGGATGGCAAAAAAGTGTAACACAAATCGGCCGCGGCCGGGCGCAATTAGCGATAAATTTATTTTGCCAACCCCGCTCTTTTCTAGACGATCATAATTCAAAATTTACGACATAATAACAGTGGTCACGCGTGAGGTTAAGTAGCCGCGGCACCCGCCGCGCGCCCGGTGACCGGTTCCAGGTGTTCGCGGTGCCCTTTCGGGGTGCAAAATAAATAGAAACACTAACCACGTGGACGAGCCTCGCCAGCCAGTCACCTGCCCTGGAAACTTCCCCGCGGGGTTTGGTCTCATAAATTGTCAATCGCTTCACCGATCACCCAAGCGCCAAACGCACCGCGGGCTACAACAAATCCCGTCCCGGCGCCCGAGAGAACGGCCGCAGGGTTCTAAAACAATTCTATCGCCTCCATCGCCGGGTCCTGCAACATTGTCGCTCGTCTCGAGAGGATTAGCTCCTTAGCTCCAGCCAGCCAACACCGATTGGCCACCCCTTGGGCGGACGGAAACAACGGACAAAAAAGTGAGCCCGCGTGGAGCAGAATCCCTTCTACGGCAGAACAAATGTGAAATGAAGTCCACACATATTGGAGAGATACGGTCTGGACCGGTGTAGGCTAGACGTTCCGAAACCATCCACGGTTGTCATGTGGCCCGGTCGGGGCCGCTTGCCGAAACGGAGCCAGCAGTCAAATGGATTATGAAATTGGATTCGATTGCCGTTTGACAGGCGCGCCATAACGCAACCAACGGGTTTTTGCTGTTTTCCCACTTCCTGCTGAAAACACAGACAAGGGATGGGTTTTACTGCGGGTAGTTTAACATAAACAATCACGCGAACGACATGCCCCGATAACGGATGGAGCGGAAACCTGGCACGGCTACGTGCAGACCTTACATTGTTGCCTGGAAGAAGGTCGCCGCGTCCCAGACGGGGGTACTAACTTAATTATCACCATGCAGTTAGGGTTAATCAGAAGCGAATAAATGTAGATTGTTTGCAAGTCGATCGCACCTCGGCTAGGAACAGGGAACGAGCAGCAAATCTGGGAGTCCTCCTTTCGGTGTCCACAATGTAAGATTGGCCATTCAATTAAGACGGTCTGGGCAAGGCCAGTGAGAATAAACCTGTCAAAGTAATCAAGAAAACGTTCCTGCAATCCATAATTCGAAGAGCTTTACCGTAGGTTTTAAAGTGGATCTTTGGATGGAGTGTTAAATCGACTACATCGAAAAGTAGTGCAACGTCTCAAGTGTTAACCCACGTGAAGCAAAGCAATATGCAAATGACATGACTCAAGTTCAAAGCGATTTCCGAGGCACTGATTAATTTGGAGCGACAAAATCGACGATCCCATTTGCAAATTGTGGCTCCAACTTCCAGGAAAAGAGGCCACCCGCCAGATTGCTGAAGTCATGCATGATGATTATGCTTCGCTTTTGATCAATCGCACGGTGACCCGCCCGCCTCGGGGCAATCCATCCCGCGGAAAACGGAACCGGAAATGTTACTTTGACGCCTTGCCAAATCGTTCGCGTTCGCGTTTCGGTTGATATCACAGAAATGCCACATCAGCAACCTCGCGACCGACCAGATAACAGGCCCGCTGCTCCAACAGGATGATGGATCACGATGGGCGACGTAGAGACCCGGGGGCCACATCCGGGTAATGGCGGCAGCTCCGTATCACTGTCGCCGCGGGAGGCCAGTGCTGTGAAGCTTCTTCCAGCCGGAGCCAGGAGCTGAGCGGGGCAAAGACACACTGTCTGTGGCCACCGGTTCGACCCGCGCAGACGGCGAAGGTGCCAAAACTGTCATCATGATTGATTAGAATCGATCCATTACCACGACGCTACGGCCGCGGCGGGTTACGCGCGTGATTCAGGTGCAACCTGATGGGTAGCAAAGGTCGGCACGAATTAGTGTCGCTGTCGCCGAGGCGGACAGCGCTTGACCACGGCCTGTTTACCGTACGAAATTGGCAAGAGCGAGTTTGTAATGAGCCCGAAGTTATTACGTCCTTGATGCACACATTTGTTTTCCAGTGCACGGTTTCGCATATTTTACAAAGTAGAAGTAATTGAAAAGCTTCATCGCTTTTAACCTTCCACGAAGGAACTACTCGAAACTGCTCGAATGAACTGTTTAGCTTATCCAATCTGATCAAAATCAAAGGACTTGCTTCCAATGGATATACGGAGCCCTCCAGTGTGCCGGTTATTTCAAGCGAATTCGGTCCATTAGTAGTGTAGGGCAATTGAGAAATTTTCCGAGGACCCTGTTTTAATTAAAATTGCCGAATCATACAGCAACCCATACGAACCGTTCCCTCGTCCCGGAAAAGTAACTCCCGGTTTTGGAGTAGCATTAATTATTGCCTTTACTTTCAGGGCTTCTATCCTTCTATCTCCCGACGAGCTGATGAAATGTGGCGCTGCCGTTCGGACCACTGCAAAGCGGCACTAAAATATTAAAAGCCCCACAACCAGATGCATTTCCCCCCAATATCAGTTCGTCCGGTCGTTCCCGGGAATTATCAGTTAATAAACGCTGATTCCGGTCGGGCGCAGAACTCCAGTTGGCCGTCCGGCTTGTGTACTTAAAACCCCACCGGGGGCCTGGAGCTGACGGTGGGTCATTATTATGAGCGGCCATCAATTCGCAAAACACGCTAATGCATTTGCCATCGATCGAGAAGAGCCATCAAAACCGTCGCCGCCGGGTGACCGTTAGAGGGTCGGTGCCACGGGGACTCGTCGTCATTCCAATCTGTGACCAAAGGCAGATGCCGACGTACCATTAACATACGTCAAAGGAAACGGACTCCAGGTAAGGACACTGAAAGGATTTTGTGATCATTGATGGAAATATAAAAAACTAATTATAAAAGGCCTGATGTTTAGCTGATAGACAAAAGACTCCAGGTCTGGTAGTTGAGGAATTGCGTCACTTTTTGCATCACTTTTAAACAGTTGGCTTATCTGGCTTTTATGAAACTCTCCCTTGGAGCATCCATTTGAATAGAGAATCCCAAGCCCGCCAAGCAATCAACGGCAGCTCCCAAGCGCAATGGCGGCGGTCCTCGGTCACGTCGTTGCGTTCCGCGGTTTTTTACCTGCGTCCGCTGCATGTCCGCCCCATTAAGATGATTCACCTCGCGCCCCGCGGTAAGTACTGTTACTATTAATAATTTCAATTAAAAACGGATCTTATATAAATCATTTCTCTCGCGCTCGCGCGCCGTTGGCCGCGAAGACGTGCCTCAAACGCCTGATGAGCCTGCCGTCCCTGGCCCGCCTAATGACCAACCGGATCGACCAGAATAGCGTCGGTCCGTCTTGTTGCCCCCCCTGTACCTCATCATATCTATAACTCTGTTGGTTTGGCTTTTTTCCGGTCATCCTCTCTGTCACTGTCGAAGATCGGGATCCGAAGCGCTCCCGGCCCCGCAAGAAAGAAGCTTCCAGTGGAGACCACAAAGAAAAATGGAATTACCCCGCGAAGGAATAACGTTCCGGAGCCGGAGCAACAATTTGATGGACACTGCCGAGCCGTGCCAGCTTTTCCTCTTTGTCGTCGTCGTCGTCGTCGTCCACAGAACGGTATGTCCCTCTCGGTGGACTCGCCAAGGGATGCTACAATTAAATTGTTTCAAAAGTAAACTTTTCTCTTCGCGTAGATTCCCTCTGTGTTCCCTTCTAAGCCCCCCGGAGGTCTTGATTATCTGTTGAGATGGTCGACGTGCGCATCAATTTTTATTGCCCGCATCGATCGAAACGCGCTGTTCTGGGATCGCCTCCCGCGTCGGTTTCTCACACCGAACCTCCTGGCGGTGAGCCACGGGTCCATAAATTGATTTTAATTCTACCGCACCGGGCGTAAGGTGCTATAAAATTGTATCGCACAATGTTACAATATGGCTCCTTCAGAACGCTCGGCTCGGCCACGGCCACCAAAGTGTTAAGAATGGGACCCCCGTTTATGGTGGTTTAATTGATACTGTCTCTCGAAATTGATAGCTCGTATCTCGCGCGATACTGTGTAGCTCGCGCGGTCGGTTTATTCTTTTATCGCCCATGATTATTGGCCCAATTAGTTCGAACGATCAATTTTACTGTACCACATTAATATTGCACAGGATTTAATCGCTTAATGTGTCATTAGGTTTAAAAGGTTTTGAAGGATTCAACGAATGGAAACACAAGGCGTGGTTGAATTTGTCCTCACAAGACTCTTATTACTCATTAAAGCATGAACTTATTTTATAATTAATTACCGCTAGTAAAGTACTTTAACGTGGTTTTAATCTTAAGTCCAATCCCTCTTTTGTCCTTAAACATCGCTTTTCGATCAACTTTCACCCATTCTGCTACTAAACTGATAAAAATCATCTATCCGGGCCACCGGGCTCGTCATAAACAGTGCAGCAAACGGAAGTGGACCCTAATGGAGCGAAAAGAATTTCTCCCCGAGCGTAAAACTGTTTTAACACTTTGCGCGACTGGGCCAACCTGTGCCCAGCGCTCTATCTGGCCCCCGTCTAACGGACCGGCCCGGCCACATTATCGTTTCGGTTGTGTCAAAATCCACAAAAATTCGCGTAAATTCCCGGCCAAACAGCAGCGACCTACAGCCCGGCGGAAGAGGAACGACCGGGATCGCAACGACGTACACCCTCTGAACGCTAGAAAAGACCATAAGACTAGCGGGACCCACGTTGTGTCCAGGGTGTCCCTCCTGCATCGCCGTACCGCCGGGGCGAGGAATTTTTATATCGCTCATTAACCTTAATGAAGAACAAGTACAGCAGCGTACGGTCCGCGATGGTTTGGGTCGCGAAAAAAGAACGACTCTCCTTTACGACCCAACGAGGCCGCGGAGCAGGAATAAAACGGGAGCCCTCGCGGAGGTCCTACCAACCCGACGACTGCTAAATAAACTGCCCACCGTGTCCGTGGAATGAGGTGGCGCAGGTTGTTTATTGGTTGCGATGTGATGTGAAAAGTGCAACTGTGTCTCCGGCGATGTAAAAGGTGGCAACGGCGTTCGTCCCCCAGCCTTTGTTACACTCTGCCTCTGAGAAGACTCCGGTGTCTGGAGGTCCAGAGGGGGAAGGTCTGGGTCTTCTGGGACCCAGATGACACGATAGTTACACGACGGCCGGCCGTCGTCTTCTGCCCGGGCAAACTCCCCGGTGGGCTTAAGGTGTCAGGCCCAACTTTGGTCAGGAGGGGGGAAAAAAAGCTGAACCTCCTCTACGGCGAGCATAAGAAAATTAAGCCAGCGTCGGGGGCAACATAGAGCACCATTTTGTTCCGTTCCGGGCCCAGCTACGCCAACTCCCTGCGCGGGAACGCTACAAGCCCCACGAGTCCCGACGTTTAACTATTTATTTCGTCGTTTCTGTAAACTATTTACCACCACTTTGTGCCACCTACAATTACCCTCCCGGCGGGCGGTGTGTGCGTGGCAGTGTGTGCAAAAGAAATGTCCAAGGAAGTCAAACAGAAGAATGGCGCGCCAACCACCAGACACGAGACACACCACAGACAATTCCCATCTAAGGTGCCAGGATCACTTACACTAACGATCGTTTAACCGGTCTACGGTTATTGTTATTGCGGCGCCCGAGCGGGACGGCCGTGCGGGCCATGTGGTTGTATCCTTCTACTCGATAATGGTATTTTTAAATCGATAGACCCACGACTCAAGGAGGCCCTTTTGGGGAAGCGGCGAAGAAATGCATTACCGCGTTACCTGAGCACATCGCCGCTACGTGCCCAAGTGAGACACTAATGGCGTGGGTCCTTCGGGATTTATTGCTTTCTTCGACCATTTAAGAGAGTAGTTAAAATGAATTAGAAAAAACCGGAATCGGTGATCGAACGAAGCTCTAAACAAATAGTGCCCGAATGATTGTGAAACCTTAAAAATAATAAAGGAATATGCAATCAGAGCGAGCGAGCGAAAGCGGGGCCGGAAATAAGATTCGTTTTCGCGCTGAACAACACGGATCAGATGCGCATCATCGACACGAAACACGTGCATTCCATTTACTCCGCTGCAAAGCATGCACTCAACAGTTGGGTGGCGATTGCACAACTCCCGGCAGGATGCACTATTCGGGGGCATTCGAATGTAATGACCCTTTGTTCAAATCGTGCCCTTCACCAGTATCGGGTTGCATCCCGACGTTGCAGAATGACGTTTTGGGACGAATGAAAATTGAGTGGGAAATCGGTTTCACCCGGACTCGACGACGGGACGATCGAAACGAGACAGAACGGAAATTGGAGCCCAATCCCTAGGTCGGGAAACTATCATTTAAATCAATTTATAGTCAGTTTTCCGGAAGGACACCACCACAGCGGATCGCCGGGCCGTGGCTGAACAGAATCCATTTTAATTTTAATTGTAACCAGTATACTAAGAACTCGGCCGACATCGAAACCTGACAGTCTATATTTGGGGGGCAAAGGCCGTGCATGACAGCAAATTATCTGGTTGATTGTAGTGATTGACCACCACCCATTTTTTGGTCACTGATAACTGTGCTACGAGAACGAGAATGGTTAATTTGGGGTCAATCTACCAACGGATAACAAGTACCGTGCAATCGAGGAGTTAAATTCGTCCAACGCACTTGACCGCTTCACACCCGTTTTTAATGAATCTCCCACCTCGAAAATGTCCTCGAAGGCTAATTTCCCGGCCCCACTTACGGGCCACACTTGAGTATGCCAAATGCAATCACCGGAAAGTCGTTAAAAAGTGCAACATCTGTATTTGCATTAGCTGAATTGCTACTCCAAGCGCCCGAAAGCAAGGACAGTACCGAGTGGCCTCGCTTTAGAACTGGGTTCCCGGAGGTGCGGGTCCCCCGGCACGAGGTGTGAATTTCGGCCGAGTCGAGCAGAAAACTTTCGAAAGAAAAAGAGCGCATACCGAGGAGATCAGGACATGAAACAACAGAGCGACAGAGCGCTCTGCCGGGCACCGGTGCATCGCTTAAGATGCGATTTGTTCATCCGGCACCTGAGCTCTCACCGGTGTGGCAACCGGCATTCCGGAACCCTACCCGACCGGAGGAGTGTCGTCGAGGGTCGCCCGAGACAAAATACGGTTATTAATGGCGGTGGCTGCTGCTGGCAGTTCTGTCACTTTTCGCTTTACGGAAGTGCTCTCGAGGAAACCGAGGGACTGCTGGGTGGCTAAGGTATTCCCATTTTCCTAAACATGTCCTGCGGGCTGCGGGCGGCAACATTGTTTGGATGCATTCTCGGCAGCAGCTGCTTTGCGCTCGAGGTTTGCATAGCAAAACAAAACGCAGTCCCGGTGCAGCTCGGGATGAGCTTTTTGCCGGCCCCGGGAAAATTGTCAAGGAGGTTGAGGCTGTTGAGGTTTGATTTATCGCATGATGTTGGATGCATTTTTAAAGCGTCGCCAAGTGTTGCCAAATTGCCCGGCGCTCAGGTATATTCCGTGGACGAGAAGATGCTAATGATGGCACTGCTGCCATTGACGCATTAAAAGAGATGTATTTCGTCTAATGTTCCTAGCGTGAAATCGTTTGACGACGTGTTTACCAAAAATATCGAAGAAGGGAAAAACCAGTATGAGTGTGACAACAAACCCGTGTTTGATAACAGAGCGCTTCGTGGTATGTCCTTATCTAGCTTCCAACACCCAAAAGCAATTTTTCTACATGCCAACAACTTATCTCTCTGGTGGATTCTGTTCAAAAATCAGTCTCAAAAATCATCGATAACCGAAAACCACGAAACTAGCAAAGGTTGAACGTTTACACATTGAAGTGCTAAATAAGCAACCTTCAAACCAAACTTTCTGTTCGCATATGTCCCCCGATTCCTCTGGTTTCCGCCGTGACCCAGACATCATTCTAAACCGATCACTGCATCGCTTTTCCGAACACATTTTTTCTCGCCGCAATAGTGCCGAAAAACATGCTCCACGCGTAGTGGTTTTGTCAAAAAGTTTCACCACACCCGGCCCGGAAAAAAAACCCCGACACCCGGTTCGGAAGCGTGAGCAGCTGTGCAGCGATCAGGACAAGTGAGCGAACCGCAGCGGAAGGACACCCACCGGGGGGCCATGAGGCGAGAATTTTATCATCCCGAACTTTTGCGACAAAAATCTCAACCCCAGAGAACAACTTCGGGCAGAGTCGTATCGTGGCATCGTTATGAGCGTTAGCCCCTCTCGCCTCCGGGGTCGTTTGTCATAAATCTTCTTCAATCGAAACTTTGGCCCCCCCACCGAACCCCGTATGTGAGTGTCGCTCAGTCCGCTTAAGCTTCCGTCGAATATCCACCGAATTTCGCACTTTTTGTGGTTTCATTTTTTCCCCAGACCAGCTGGGCTCTGGGGCCGACTTTAGAGACCTCGCGGAAGTTTCGCGCTGAGTGAGGAAAAAAATGCTCCGGAAACTTTTCCACATTCACGTAGCGATCCACGGTGCCCGGCGTGCGGGGGGCGTACATTACATTCCAACATCGAGCACGGCCCGATGGCTCAAGATGGCTAACACTTCAAATTCAATTCGCTACGCTCAAGAGATCGTACGTGACGGACGGATGGTGGGGCCGACGGGGAACTTTTTCACATTTCCATGTCAAACCGCTTCCTGTGTCCGAATCCCTCGCCTCCCTACGGGTGGCCACAGCCCACGTTTCGCGTCTTTGTTTACGTTTGCGCTCTTCAACTTTCGAGACGCGCTCATCTCCGACTGCTGCTGCGGTCCCGGAAGTGCTGTTGGATATAAGAAAATAAAAATACTCGCTCTCGAGCCACTCGGGACTCTGGTCTCGGGGTCAGATGGACGCGAACAGTACGCTAGTGGTTTTCAAAATAGCACAACTTTTGCCACATATCCGAAACTAGTTTCCCGTCCGAGAGTGCCGGGCTATGATCTACTGGGGATTGACGCAGTGCCCCGTCCGTTACAGCCGGTGCCACAAAAGCTCCTCAGAAGGACCTCTCGGTGGTGGATCGAGTTGAACTTTTCCGGGAGTTACTTCTCTCCGGGTGATAGCTGAAGCGGAATCCGACCTGAACGGTTCGTTGATCAATTCACTGTGGCCGCGTTCTGTGTGTTTTGCCGAGTAACAGTCGTGACTTGCCCTGGCATTCTTCAACGTGACCCCGGGAGTGTTGAGCTACGAAACTCGGTACCGAGCCGTACGAAACAAATAATCTCAAGACGGGCGATGGCGTCTGTTTGTTCTCCGAAACCCCAGCCCGGAAGGCGAAAAAAGTACACTCCGGAGTGGTACCACTTTTCGCACCTTCTGCTACCGCGTGACCAGGACAATCGAGGGCCCCGGAATCGAGTTTCGACCCGAAAAGTGATGGATTGGATGGAGAATTTTCGGCGAACCGGAACAACCGGAAAGTTTCTAATTGAAAACGGGTACCAACAACACCGACCGAACGAACTGGCTGGCCACAGCCCCAGTGTGGGCTGCCCAGGCGAAGGATTAAATTGGATTTATGGGCCCCGCACACAGTGGATGGTTCGCCACGATCAAACGAAGTTCCCCTTGATTGGGATTGTAACTTAGTCAATTTAGTTCAATTTATTTAACTTTCGAAAGTATGGCGAGTCCGCTCCCAAGCGGCTCCTGCGCCGTATCGCTCAAAAGCTCTTCCGTGCGTGGTGTTGTTAAATTATTAACCTTTCGATTGCCTCAGAACACTCAGAACCAACGTAAGATGGTAACGCGATGGTCCCAATCCATCCCTGGCAGATGTTTCGCTTGAATGTCAAACCATCCCTCTCGCGTGGTCCATGATATTTGCATTTAATTGTGTCATTTAGTTTAGTCATTCAAATGCTTCGCCAATCAAAAAGGTATCAATGGCACCGGGCGGAGAAAGGTCAGGTTTCACTTTCGTTCGCGTGCCGAGCTGGGCGCATTAAAGCGCACCTTCTTAAAGTTCATCCTGAGCCGGCGCCAGAGTTCCATTTCGCCGGCTGTCGATCAACCCGGAGCATGGGGTGCCGTACCGTGCGATTGATTGGTTAATTTGCGAGCCACTTTCTCTCGCCCAACGCTGCATCGGCCGGATCGGTAATGAAATGGCCGGACATGCAGCGAGAGTCTTGGGGAAAACCCTTCCATCGCCTGACGCCGTCAAATGCACACACCAAAGCCGGGCAGGGCGCGTACACGGTAGGACCGACAGCTAGAACATGCACTGCAACCCGCCCTGAATCGAGCTGATCGAGCGCTTGTCGGGTAAATTTGTTCGCCCCGTTATCGACAGCGGCAAGATTGACAGGCGACGACGCCAAACGCGCTGCGCTGCACCGGCCCGGCGAAAAAAGTAAACCGGGGACACACGGAAAAAATAAACAGGCACCGGGAACGACACGATTTGCCTGATGAACACCCCCAGCCCACCGCGGGGGGTGTGGTGGTGGGCGAGTGACAGGAATTGACAACGCCACAGGACATATCGGCCGGGGCGACTCTCGCTCTCCGGATCGCTCTCCGCTCGTAGAGCCACGCTAATTGAAGTCCCCAAGTCAGGACGAATCAGAGTCACTTCAATGGACCGTACCATCAATCTCCTATTTCCACTCCGGGCCGCCATTGACCTTTGCACGAACGCCCGTACGGCTAAACGGCCATTTGTCACTTTCGCACGGGGAACTTTTTCCCGACCCGGGTAAGGACACCGAACCCGCAGGTTCGGTCCACAGCGGGGAAGATGAATCGGATATCATTTACAACCCGAAACCGAACGAGAAATGGTAACATTAGTATCATTAGTGAAAAGATCAACGAAGCAAACAAAACAAAACACAAACGCGAGTTATTGAAAACTCATGAATTATTCAAACATTTGCCAAATATCATAAAGAAATCCAACCAATCCAAACATATGTTTTTGTTAAACGAGTTGGACAACAATCTACACGATATCGACCCGAAAAGCTTACCTTCCGAGTACAGAAGGGAAGGTAATGATCGCTTATCGAAATGTGATAAATATTACTGTCACATTTTACAACCCAAAAACCAATATGGCCATTCCATTCCGTTTATCTACCATTCGGTTATCTATCATCCTACATCAACTGCCGATGCCATATGGCCGGCACTATCGTAGTTTTTTCTGCTGCGACACAATAGTTTTGCGTCAACAGTGTCCTTGAACGCACATTAACAGGAATTGAATGTTTGTCCACGAAAAGATCTATTTGTAACACTAGTTAACTTTCCACGAACGCTTCCGACAAGAACGTCGAATTACGGTGCATTAATTGAGGCCGTCCCCCGATCTTAAGCCGGGTCGCGCGCGATCGCGTGCCAAACGGTTCTCGAAGGTAAGCCAAACTGACGTGCGAATCGGGCGTGTGACGTGTTTGTACCTCGGACGGAGCGATAAGCTCCCGTTTCTAGCCCCCGCGGAATCATGTCACGTCTGGGCGCGGACGAGAACCGCACCCCGAGGCAGCAGCGGCTGGAGGTCTAATTCCTTTTCCTTCCGCATTAGGTTCAAGATGTCACAAGATGGCGGCACGGCTCTCGTAACTCGTTTCTGCCTGGCCCGGGGACCAGCAGACGCCAGCCGAGCCGCAGATACGATGTTCCTAATTGTCGCTTGATGCACGTCCTCAAATCCCCCAGCCGGAAGCTGGTCCGTCGGAGCCATCAAATCCGACACCTACGACGCGACCAGCGACGACTCTCTTCCAACGCACCGACCCAACCTGTACAGCTTCAGCGGTAAGCCTCTTGGCGGCCGTGGGCCCACCACCTTCCAGATAAGGTCCTTAGAAGCGAGGCGAGAGACACGGCGAAAAAACGCGCCCGGAACGTGGCTGGAAACAGATTTTCCCTTCGCCGCCATTTTTCATCGCTCCGGCGCGGCAGTCATATTTATCAAATGTCAAAAACTTTAATTGCCGCTTGCCAAGGAACTCGCCCGGGCCCGGATTGGCGGCACAAAATTGGATCCGTGTCCCACCGTCCCGGGCGTCCGGCGTGGCGAATGTGGTACACGATTTGACATTTTCGCCTTTTCTTAACGATACGCCACCGTTTCGGATTCACGGTATGGCGCGGGCCCGCCAGGCCACGCCACGGCCAAGTGGATTTTCTTTCGGGAGCAAATCCTGATCACACGACAGGCCGAACCGAAACACATCACGCGCGCGCGCGCGCGCCCTCACAAGATCTGTGGCGTGTGCCCGGCCCGGTGTCACTTCAAGTCTTGGGACCGGGGGCTTGGGTTGCGGCCGGCCATTGCTGGTTCGCGTGATCTTTCCCAGTAAATCTGGAGGCTCTGGCAGCCTCCTGCCTGGAGGCTGCCACTCCGCGGCCCGTTTATTGATTGTTGCTAGGAACGGCTGAAGTGGTTTTGCTGATTAGCTTCCACACAGGCTCTGGAACATTAGCACTACATCACCCTCTGGGCTCAGCCGGAGGACCCTTGAACGCGACGCACAAGGTGTCACTTGTCGCGCTTCGTGAGGACGCGATGAGCTTTGGACGGCCTATGAGATCTATCGCTATTTGTTTCGATTTCCGGTTCCGCAACCTGCTCTTCGTAGATCTAGATTCCATCCAGTTGTTGTACTTGTGCTTGTCTATTGATCCAAAAAGCCCACAAAGGTCCATTGAAGCGAATCTGACTCTAAGAAATGGCCAGATTAAAGTTGAAGGTAAATCCATAACCGGCCGATTTCTGGTCTATCGGTTTTTAGATATTAGATGATGCGCTACGTTTTCTTAAAGTCAAGGCACAATCCCTAGTCCTGCGGGAACAAAGGAACACACGACGTAAGGGACGCTGAAAAATGAATTGCGTACGTGGACGGATTGCCTCAACTTAAATGGCCTCTTTCCAATCAGATAGCATCTCGTCTATTGCGATGCGAGATGATGACCACCGTTGGTTGGAATATCAGCAATTGCATCAATGACGCAGGGCAAAGCCATTGAAATAACTTTCAATATTGCTGCCCTGCCTGTTCCGTCCCTTCTCGCGGACAACCCACTCCCAACCCACCCAGCTCGCACACCGATAACAGCAGTTTAGAATTGTTTGGCGATGCAACTGCAATCGACCTTCCGGACAACCTTGACCACTGCCCGGGTGTAGTCATCGCCGACCGACCGACTGACGCACACACCCGACCGAAGACCGAGTGCCGTAAACTCGTATCTAGATATAAATTGCAATGCGAGCAACACCGTGCCGGGCGATAAAACATCTTTCAGTTTAATTGCCCCCTTATCTTATCGCTGGCCGGGCCGGGAACTCAAACAAGTTCCGTCGGTAAACCACACAGTGCGCTCGGGAGCCGCGATAACGCAGAGGGGGGCTGTAGCTGAATAATAACATAACGTGTGGCCCGAAAAAGGGCGGTCATTTTGCAAAACGACACGGGCCATTGGGCCCCTAAGAGAGCCGTACGTACCTTGTTCAGCTGTATCCTGGGCTTTATCCGCCACTTCCGAGTCTGCCGCTACAGGAACATCACCAAAGTCCCGCTTCGGTTGGTCCAGCTGTCCCTGTGTCACTTCCGACCACTCATTGTCTTTGTCACCGGCGTCCGGCGATAACGGCACCGGGGCAACATCAGCAGCTTCACTAACTTGTTCACTAACAGCGCGCTCAATGCCAACAATGATTCGCTCATGAATCTGTTGTATCTGCTCCGAACTGTCCTCGACGTCGACCGGTTCGATCTGCGCTTTGACCAGCTCCTCGAAGTCACTCTCAACTGTATCGCCTTCGACGATGTCTACGTCACCAACAATCGCATCGATATTGCTATCGGCGTCCTCGCCGCCGTCGTCGTCTTGCAGCTTCCGTCCTTCCGCCGTTCGTTCGGACTCGCCACCATCAGCGTCGTCCGGGAGTGCCGCGGTCGCTTCGGGTACGTCACCTGGCCTGTTCCTATCAGCCGTCGCACTTCGGTTGTCAATCGGTCCAACACTTTCGGCCGGGGCGGGTCCGGGCGCTTCGGGCGGATGCTGCGGGTGCTCCACCGGCACGGCACGGCCATCGGGGCCGTCGTTTGCCATGTCACTAACATCTTGCTGACAGGTGCCCGGCGGCGCAGACGGACCGCCATTGTCGACGACGGGCTGATCCGGCTTATCAGCCGTGTGAACATTGTTTACCAACTCATCTTCGTCCACCGCCGCCGCCGGCGGTTCGGGGTCTGACACTTCCTGATGCTGCTGCTGCTGCTGCCGCTGCAGATTATCTGTTTCGGGTGCACCCACGTCTTGATCGATGGTCAACGATGAGTCCACGGGCGCGTTCACGCCGGCATCCGGTTGGTCCGCCTCCGGATCGTTTTCCTCGGCAGCCAGCGTCGCCATTCCGATGACTATGTTCGCCGACGGTCCGCCGGCTTTTGGCGGTTTCTGGGGTGATTCGTCACCGATCGGTTTCTTCCGTTCGCGCCGCTGCTGGTTGTTGTTGGTATCGGTGATAACAGTTTCGTCGGCCGTGTCGATTATAACTATCGGTCTGCCGGCCACACCAGGTGGTGAAGATAAAAAAAAGCATGGAAAAGAGCAGAAAACATTCATGAAACACGATACGGGGCACGATAAACTAACCGAATATTGATAGCACAAAAACTGTTTACTTAGCGAGCCGACCGAAGCGAAATACGCCTAACGGTATGCAATACGCCTTGCACACAAAGCGCTTTAGCGGTGACGCTTACCGTAGCGTTCGCGGAGTGAGTGTCTCGGATAGCGTTTTTCATGCGCTTTCAAACACAAAAGCTCCAGGGCAACTTACCACATTTCATCTTCTTATAATATCGCTTTCTTATAATTTAGTTAGTTGTTACTACCGAACCTGATGTTATTTTGATGTTGATGCTGCTGATGCTCGAGCGAAGAAAACTCTTCCTCCACCTCGCCGATCGGAGGCAGCAGATTGGAGCTCCACGGGAAGTTGAAGTACGCCTCGGATGGGCCACCGGACACGATTTCCGGCGGGCCGAGCTTTTCGCCATCCTCGTCACTGTAGCCGTCGCCGCTCAGGAACTGCTCCGGGGTCGTGGTAGTTTCCCGCGACAGCACGCTGCTCCGATCGTCGTCATCCTCCGACCGGCCCATGCAGTACATCTTCTCGTCGTCCTCGTCGCTCGAGCTGCTCTCGATGTACGTATGATCCTCGCTCGCGATGATTTTGATACACTTCCGCACGATCGTTTCCGGTGCCACGAGCATGTCCGGCTCGCCGTTGTACCGCACCCTGGTGGTGGGAGACGTTGGCGGGGCCACCACGGCTTCTTTCGGCGCAACGGACACCTTCGGGTGGAAGTCAATCAACCGCGGCAGATCGTCGGTGCCATCGGGTAGCGGCTTCGGTTTCTCCTCCACCACCGGACCATCGCCAGGGACCAGGGCGCACTCGTGGATCACTTCGGTCGCATCCTGCAGCCAGCTCTGGACCGTGTTGTACTCCGCCCCGAGCGGTTGACTTCCGGTAGCGGGCGTGGGCACTACGATCGATCCTGACGGCTGGCCGCCCGACGTGTGTTTGAGCCGCGGCGGAGGAACCACGATCGGAATCGGAACTGGGATAGGGGCCCGCTTTTTCGGCTCAACGATGGCTGCCTGGCGTGGCAAGGGTCGCGGCGGAACGGCGGAAGTCTTCAAATCGACGTTTTCGTAATGGACAGGTGACGGTTCCGGCTCCTCGACACTGATCCGCCGTCGGTTGGCAGTCCGGGCCAGAACCATCGTCTCGTACGGCTGCACCGTCTGGATCGTCACATTCTCGAACGGTCCGTACGGAACCGTCACATTCTCGTAGTTCCGGTTTTCGTCCACCTTCATCACGCTGACGTTCTCGTACTCCGTGTCACCCTGGACCGCGAGCTGGACCACGTTGGAAGTGGGGGCCGCCGGTGGCTTGAACGTGAACAGATTGGTCGGCTCGAACTTGCTCTCCAGGTTGAACTCCTGTTCGAGCAGCGTGAACGGTTTGAGGGCTTTCGCCAGCTCCAGGCTCTGGCTGCCGATGCCCATCGGTCCGTTCGACGGAATCGTGTAGTCCTCGGACGACAGGCTCGAGCAGATCGAGAACTTGTCCACCACCGTCGAGATGGTGCTGGCCGTATCGTCCGACTCCGAGATTAGGTCGCTGATATCGTCCGCAAACAGATTACTGTACGACTCGGCGTCCGGCGGTGGAGGGGCCACCATCGGTGGTAACTCCTGAACTGTCGGAGGGGTCGGCTGTTTCGGGGCCACTTCCGCTGACTGCGGTTCCACCGGAGTCAGTTTGCGTTTGTTGAGTTTCCGCGGTGGAACCGGCGGTGGTGGCGGAGGTCCACTCTTCCGTTCGGGGATTTCTCCCACATTCTCCCGACTGCCGCCGGACATCGCCATCATCGGCTGGCCGGTTTCGGGATAGAAGTTCTGTACCCGGCCCTCGCCGTTCCGCACCAACAGTTTGATCGCCACGTTGCTGTCCTTGAGGCACTTAACACACTCGATTCGCGTCATGCGCGTCACGCTGACCCCGTCGATCTCCAGGATCTCGTCGCCCTCCCGGAGGTGGCCCCAGCTGGCGAGGACCCGCGATGCTGGGCTGTTCTCCGCGCAGGACTGAATGAACAGGCGCTGGATCTTCTCGTTGCTCCGGTTGCCACCCTGGAACTTGAGCCCGAACCCGAGCCGCTCGCCCGGTAACCGGTACACCAGCACCACTTCCGGTGCGCTTGGGGTGTCGTCCGGTGACCGACCTTCGCCGTGGTTTATCGACAGCACGGTCACGAACTGTGAGTCTTCCTGGTCCGGCCCAACCTGCTCAACCAGTGGCCGGTGGGGGGTGAGCTCCAGATGCAGATCCATCCTCGGGTCCGGTTGGTCAGGCTCCACTGGCGAGCCCACCGAGGCACCCGGTACCTGATCATCGACCGAAACGACGGTTACATATTTCTCCATTTTCGATTTCGTTACGTCGTTACGCTGTGGGTGACCGTGTCTCTCCGCCCTAAGCCTTTCTCCTTCGCTCCGATACCGTCGGATGCCGTTCCGATCCACTTGCCAGCCAGGCCACACGCAGTCGTAGTGGCTTCACTTTTTTCTGCCACTGCCGCTGCTGCTGCTGCTGCTGTGTCCGATGTCTTATTTCCACCAACCGAACCGTTAGTGCCAGGTGCCGCCGGTTCAGGGCTTCCTTAGCGTCTTCCCGAGCGGATGGGGCGAGTTACCGGATCGCCAGCGGTGGCAAGCAAGCATAATCCCGGCGAGCCGCCGAGCTGGGGCCAGCTTATCAGGGCGTTGGAGCGCGAATTCACGACACTTTGCGTGACGTCCGACGTCTCGGCCGAAAGAGGGCGCAGAGCTGTGAATGGTTTTCGAGAGAAAAGGAGAAACAAAACAAATTAATGAACTAGTTTTAAGGGGGCGCATTACGGTGTCCATGCTCTGGGTATTGCGGCCAATTGAATATGCATTGAGTTGCGTTTATGAGGTTATGCCTGTCAAACCCGTGAGTTAAATCCTCAATCAGAGAAGTTTAGAATTAGTTTCCGTTTGTTTTGTTCTTGTTAATGCTAGTTTGTAGATTACAGAGTTGTTTTCTTTGAGAGCTGTTAATATTTGTTGGTGTTATTTTCTTGTTTATTAATCTCCTTTTCATTGTTCTGTTTGATTGTTTTAATTCCACGATAAACCGTTGCTTGTCTGTCTCTAGTTATCGTCTACTATTCACTTGTTATCACTTCCGAACTCAGTTCTTCTTTCCATCTCACTAATAAATCAAAGGCAATACCCGAAAAGTGGACCGAAAGCCTTTCAATTTCGCTGAAGCCTATTCTGTGACCTTCAAAATACCCACCAGCAACACCAGCAGTGCCTATCACTGAACACATGTGGCCAAAACCCCAATTACATCCCCAAAACACAACGAAAGTGAAACCTCCTTTGGTCCGGACCAGACACACAAACACACGCGCTCGGGCACGCGCCGGGCAATTGGAAGAGAAAATAATTTAAATTGATTCCAATCGCCGGTATCGTTCCGATGGCGCACACACCGAACCCGAGGATCGGGGTAGTTTACCGGATAATTATTACCTTTCAGCTCATGGCCAACAGCGGAGTTCGGCCGCTCCTATCACTACGCGCCGTGTCTCATCTGCCCACTTCCCCCGGGGAATGGCGAACAATTGCGAGCAATTTATTGCCCGGTCCCAGGACCGGTCGGTAGCCAACTAACCCGACCCCGGGCCACCTTCCGACACCCGGACGGATCGGCTGAAACATTTTCAATTTCATTCCACCGGCCGCGGTAAGATATGAATTGGCGGCGCCCGAGATCGGCCGTGGCCAAGGCGCGTGGTGAAAGGAAAGTTTAAATGCCGCGGCCGTCGGCCGCCGTTCTGTTGTCGGTTTGAACATCATAAAATCGAAATTAAACGAGACTTTCTGTGTAATGTTGATTACGACGATGGCGCACGCGCCATCGGAAGCCGATGTCGGAATGAGCGATTGCTTTCCGTCGAAGGGACCTGGTTGGCGCTCGGGACTGGCCAGATAATCTACACGACAACCGGCAGTAGTTGAAATGGCGGTCTCCAGAGTGAAGAGTATCAATTACTCGATACCGAGCAGCTTATCTTGATAATAAAGGGATTAAATTTAACGTCAAAATAAATTGGTTCGGCGATTTCAAAGAGGGTTTTTATGGGTATTTGTGTTCCGAAAGCTTCTTCTGGATTGGATCTCAAGCTTCCACCTAAGTGATTTAAAAACTTAACAGGTTTTAGTGACAAGTGCAATAATATCAGAAGACAGTAAAAGGTAATCGCTTCCACAGAATCCGCGAGCTACCTATTTCCATGCGTAATCGTCCAAACTTGCCAGTGCCTATCCGACTGAATTCCAAATCCCATATCGATGCCCACAATCGGTACCAGCATCTGCATCGGCGATCGCGATTAATGAGCTCGAATCACCTTTCTAATGACAACTTTACAGCTCGTCCTTTACTGGCCACCGAACCGGGCGCGGCATTGTCAGTTGGATTATTTTCACTTTTACTTCAACACCCGTGCTCCGTGCGGCTTATCTGCGATTTTCCATCGAACCGGATAAGATCACCCATTCCAATCCAACGATCCCAAGTTTGCCCGACGCAAAAGAAGCCTCACTCATTATCGTTCCGAAGCCATCGGCGGATATAATTGGTGTGTAACATAACACAACGATGATTCTGGCGATCCCCAAGCCCCACTTGAGATGGGCGCTAATCATCGGTTTTCCATGCCTTCGTTCACATTTTCGCCACCGACCGGGGCCACGATGCGAAACGAGATTTAATAAAAGCTTCACTTTCGACAGCGTCGTCAGCTCCACGCGTTGAGGTGCCGATTTTCCCGGACCAAACTGCAACTTCTGAGATCAACCTCGTGTGTGAGGTAACGGCGCCGCGCAAATTGCTCCGTTTTAAAGGTGGCGCAGCAAAGCGAAACCTTTTTTTGGGGGGGGCCTTTTCGGCGGCGAAACCCCAAGTCGGTTACGAAATGGGCGATGTACGTCGGAAAACTGCCATCAATTTTCAGCTGCAGATCGGCAGCTTTTTAACGGAACCTACAGCATGTGTCTGCGATGAACGCGGTCTGGCGTAGACAATAGGGGGAACACATAACACTTCCGGCCCGGGGGCTCACGGTATGTGGATTATGTTGCACCCCGGTGAGAAGAAATTTAAATAAAATTTGCATTTGCAGGGAGTTTACAGTTGAAGCGAAATTCAGTTTTATGAACTTGATAGCAAATGGCGGTCGTAAAGCCGTGGCGGAAGCTGAAGCGTTGGAAGGGCCATGGTTCAGCGCTCGCCGTCTGTCGCATAATAATCTATTTATTTCTCCACAATGAAGGTGTTGGGTTTAATGGTCGCGTGTTTGCGCGATGTAACAGAAACGTATTTAACGAAGCTTAAGGCGAATGGATCACATCAGTGAACAAGCAAAACTATCCCTTTAAAGAACCGCCCAAGACACCCTTTCGAAATGATCACGACAATCCCCCCTTGTTGGGCCGATCAGTTATTTATGATTTGCTGTCGTCGCCCGTCGTCCTCATGAAATCGGTTCAAATAGATCAACCGAAACGTGCGCCATGTCAGCCGAAAACATGCAGCAACGGAGAAATTCGACAGAATCCAATATGTCACTAAACGGCCATTTTGCATATCGAAATCGATCGTGCCGCGGGCGAAAAAACATGGCCATTATGCATCGCATAAAACCTGTTTCGCGTTAGGTGACCGCGCCGTGTGTCGAGCGACCTTTCGAGCTGGCTAATTATTCCGCCAATTCACCCAGCCCGGAGCCGGACCCGATCGGGGCGGGCATAATCGAACGCAGGATCACGGGCCGGCCGTCGAAAGAGAAAGGACTCGGAGAGCATATATAGTTTGTGTGTAAAAGATTAGGTTTTTGGTGGCGCTTTTTCCTTCTTTCGGCCGTCGTTATCAACATTGAATCTCTTAAGAGCCGCTTCATCGAGCGAAAGTGAAGAAAGTGACGCGCGTTCAGTTCGGGGCGTTCGAGTTCGCCCAAAAGGCGGAATGCAAAGCATTGGCTCAGTGACATCACCCAGCATATGGAGATTCGTAAAAATAACAAATTCCCGAAGAGAAGTGCTCAAAAATTGTGAAAATTTTTCAACATTTTCATTTGAGGAGACCGATGCCTTCACTCCATTTAAGCACCTGTAAAAACAATAGCCTATCCAACATGATCTTATAAAGTTTCATCACACGATCTTTGTGAAGTTTGAAAGACACTATGAGACTAACTATTTCGAAAATTGTCGATGTAAACTGTTGCAGTTTCGAGAAGGCTATCAAACTGGCCCCAAGTCCTTTATCAAATCGAATAAATGAATTAACGCATCACTTTCAGGAGCTCGAAACAAAAACGTTGCTGCTGAATGTCACTTTTTTGGGTGGGCCACGTGCGTACTTACTTTCGTGCACTTGCGAAACATAGTTGTAGAGGGTAGATTTCGCCAAAAGTTCACCGGGTCAATGCTACAAATTCCGTCTCCGGTCCGTCTCTGTCGAAACTTCGGCCGAACTTTGACACCGATGACACCAATCTCGCGCCTAGCCAAAAAGGCAAGTAAATCCATCGGATTCGATGCCGGACGGATCCGATCTTCGTATATCCGCGGACGGCATCACTCATC
The DNA here is from genome assembly GCF_943735745.2 of Anopheles bellator. Classification (NCBI taxonomy): domain Eukaryota; kingdom Metazoa; phylum Arthropoda; class Insecta; order Diptera; family Culicidae; genus Anopheles; species Anopheles bellator. Next base: position 773,890 of record NC_071285.1, on the reverse strand, counting down.
GCGCTTTTCATAACAAGCGACGCGCTCGAAATTGATCGAGAGAAAAAGGAAGCCAAAAAAGTGATTCACTTCACACCGGATTTATGTGGTCAGCATACGGGCGCGGGTTTCAGCCCCCCTCCGCGCCACGATCGCGTGTCGAAAGAGCGACGGCTTTTTTAATTGGGAAAAACGCGCCAACTTTACACCGACACTCCACCGAAAAAAACACGGCTGGACACGGCTCGGTGCATCCTGCAATGAAAAGCGAGCGCTTGCCGTTTTCGCCTTCTTCCAGCGCGCGGTTTTCGGCATTAATCGGCCGTTAACCCGGCGAAACTGCGTGGGAAAGCGGCGCGGCGGGTGGTTAGTTAGTGGGTGGTTTTATCATGTGTAGTGACTGCTGCCGATCTGCCGACACACATTATTACGGTGACTCCGAGGCACACATACACCCCACCGCACTGTGGTCAGCGTAGCGTGGCCAACTAAAACGAGGATTTCCATGAAAGAATTATCAATTAGGATTTGTATTTTTGCTGAAAATTGGAGTAGGCGGCAAATTTATTGCTGTCGCGTTTAGAATGATCTCATCGGATCAGAACATCAGGGGGTCCGATTATCTGTTACAGGAAGTGGTGAGCTTGAGCTTAAGTTATGATTATTGTTGAGCTGAGTAGGGGATTACGACTCATGTCCATCATCGCGCAGTTTTATTGGCCATACTGTGACGAGCTTTTATTTCCTGGTTTAATATTAAATCTCGTCCGTAGAGGCAAATCAGAGTAGAGTAGAGATGGTAGAGTGACTTCATATAAAAAGCTTTCCTTTGCATTTAATTTCCAAATTTTATGACATTGGACAATGTGGTAAAACAGACTCTTAAGTATTGAACATTTTTATCAATTTCAGTGTGCACATGTCGAGTCATACAAAGAGAGAAGTTCACGAATACATTATGGGCCAACAGCAAATGGTCAAGATTATAGCCGACCTCAGGATAATTATACGCTTCACCGGCTTGGATGCAGCAGTCAGAAAAGAATACGCAGAGCATCATCAATCACAGACTGCGATTATCTCACGGGACGACCACCGCGCGTCTGGTGCGTGGTTTCTGTGGGCTCGCAGTTCGAGTTCACACCGCACACCGCATAAGCTAACCATAAATTCACCCAACCAACCACCCAGCTCGGCCAGTTGGCATTGACCGGCCACGCGGTTTCTCCTTGCATCTGTCTGCAGCCAAGATGCTGTGCTGCTGTGTCTTCAGTCAACCCAATAATCGAATTATTCTTTTCCGATTATCCTTAGCCTCTAGGCCACCGGAAGTGGTGTCGACAGCTTCTCTTTATTTTAAAGTTACAGTGCCAACCGTCTGAAAATTCCAATTAATGTGTCAGAGGGTCTTTTGCGGCCCGAAATTGACGACTTTTTTGCCCTGGGTGTCATTGTGCTGTTGTTATTAGTCAACATAAAAAGCTTGAACGGCGAATCAGAGAAGGAAAACCACCCCTTCCGACCACCGAAGCCGGGCGGCAAACGGTACCAAAAAAGGTAAGAAAACCGATCCGCTCCGGTGGACTATGGTGCACGCTTCCGAAGAAGTTCGGTTGGTCGTCCGCCGGCTGGCGAAGGATTAAGAGCTTTGCAAAGGTCAGCCGGCGAGCGCCAACTGTTGGGCAGCCAAAACGATTTGTTTGAAAGGCCGTGTCACCGTGACAGATTTTCTAGCCCAATCTGAGGTGCGAATTCGCTTTTTCAGAAGATGCACCATAAAATGTAGGTCAATCAGCAGCCGCTTCTGCCTGGGTTTGGAATTCCTAATTCAAACACCGCATCTCGCAGATTACAAACCAGCAGCATCAGGGCGGGCATCAACAGTGTTGCGGGAATACAACAAACAGCCATCAGCCCAACAACAATCATTGCGAAACGCCGTCTAAATGGCATATCGAGGGCATTTAATAGCGATTCATTGGCGCGAGTGAATAAATGCTAATTGAAAGACGAACCCCGTCATCATTTGCTTTCACGCGCCCCGGTGTTAAATAAAGTGCTATTCAGCTTCCGTTCCAGCTTCAGACGGTCGATCCACCGTGTTATGCTGCACGATGCACATCCCCCGTCGGGAGTGGGTCGCTCGTCAGGGCGGCCAGATATCGCGTGCCGCGGCGCACATAATGCCATTCGCGGTGGGTGAGGCCCGGTTTCGCGATAGACGCGGGCGCTAAATGCGATGTCTTCACACACCGCACGATCCACAGTTCAGCTGCACAAACACAGCCCATTAGCTTAGAGGTGGAGAAAATATGTAAATGGCAAGCATGGCTTCTGCTGCGACTTCATTCCGTTCGTTGGCGCCCTAGGCGACCATCAGGACCAGCATCTAGTGGAACTCAGCCAAACCGGATGCTGTGAGCTGGGGAAGCCTTTTGAAGCATGCCGCGCGGAGGAGTATTACGAGCGGCCGAGAGGGCCCCGCAAAAATCGAGAGTGATCGTGGTCATCAAAACGGGAACACACCGCGGCGCCGTGCTATTAATTTGTTTGGCCACGGGGCAGGATCATACTCGCAGAGCATTAAATCATAGTTAACCGCCCAGTTTTCGCTGCAGCCCACTATTGGAAACTCATTTTCGTGCCGTTGGGTGGACGGAACCTATGATTAGATTCCCCTTTTTCGGTGCTGCTCTTCGCTCGCCCGTTGGTTGATCATTATCTGTGGAAGATTCCCACACACGACCATCAAAACCTAATTAGCGTCCGAACCGAATCCTAATACTCGATTTGTATGCGATTGCCACAATCAGGCAGACTATTTTCCTGCATCGCACATAACTGGATGCAACGCAAGACTTGGCTTGGCCAGAAGGCCATTCCAGGCGGGGAATTTTTCGTACCCAACTTCCAAGTATGCCCTCTTCACCGGAAACTTTCTCGCAGCATTCCGCAGCGTTAACGTGACAAGATTTTCGTCCGTCGATCATCGACGTCCATAAGCCATGCGGGTATTAACGATTAACCTTAATGAGTTTTCAAAACCCAGCATGGTTTGCCAATAGCGTTCGCGGAAAAGCCGTTTCATTCACGCGGTTAAGAGCAGCGAAAATTTTAAACCATTTTAACGTTCGAAAGGAGCACAGTGTACATCCACAAGAAAAGAGCCCAAAAACTCCTAAAACGCTCTTGTACAACCAAAACGTTTATTTGAGCTGCATCCGTCCCGGATAAAAGGCGGCCCAAAAGAACATGTCAATCTGCGGCCTTCATTAAGACTTAACATACACCGCGCCGAGTAATGTTTCGTGAAAGTTTGCGAACCAACCGCCATTGAAAGTAAACGAGTGTAAGGAAAAAAACGACGGACCCCAAGCTCCTAAGCGATGTTTGGCATTTCTTCAATTACCTATCTATCATCGCGCGCAGACACGGCCGTCGACGCAACCCTTCCGTGCAATCTCCGGCCCCCTTTGGCCATGTGCTATCGTTTCTTTCGGCGAGCTCTTGAACTATTTAAATTATGAAATTAAAGTGTAACTCGCACAAAGCCCAATTAAGATAACAAACGGAGCCATTGGCCGGATGGCGGCCGTTTCTTCCGCCACTTTTCTCTCCTGCTTCGATGCGGCAAACATTGCAAAACATCCGTCGATCCGCAATCTCCACGGTCGAGGCCCCGGGCTCGGGGCATTACTTTCTTGCCCTGCCATCGAGCACTTCCCACGAGTGCATTGCTTTGGCACCGTGGCACCGCGGGAACGGAGCGAAAAAAACGTATAATCACTCGATGTTTAATTTAAAGCCAGGGCCCGAAGGGCCCGAGTTTTGCGGAGTTCATCCCGTGGCGGCAATCGATCGATGCAGCAGCATAAACCTCGTGGCCAGCGATCGCCCCCAAAACGAAACTGACCACACAAACCCACCGCTGGCTTCGCAGACGGCGAATGAAACTTTCTCAGACACAGCCGCCGCCATCGAGACGCAATCTTAGCTCGAAACAGAAAAAAGAAAACAAATATCCCAAGCCCATAAGGAATGTGAAACCTCTGGAAACCGAGACGATCATTTTTCTTCCAGTTTCTCCCGCCTCTGGTCGGCCGCTATCAAAATACAGCGTCTCAATCGGAAACGGTACAGTCCCGTCCCGGATGAAGCTAGTGACCGACTGAAGACACTTCTCGCACCCCAAAGTGGCAACCCGAAAGCTTCTAAGCCCCGGTACCGTACGATCGCTGCCGAGAACTTCACTGCTGACACTGTTTGATCACCGGAATCGTGAGATAATCGACCGTTTCGTCCGGAGAAACGGAAACCCGTTAACGGGGCGCGAAGAGTGACTTTACTACATCCTGTGGCCAGCGCCTAGCACCTGCTGCCACCGGTGCATTTGCCCGCGAAGTGGCATCTCGGCCAGGGGTGTGATGTTCCGTGGGCTCGAGCCGAGACGATACCGTTAAGCACACCCAGAAAAGAGACGCCCAGCATACGGATCACGGAAGGGCGTCCAAAATGCACGCAACGTCGCAGAGAGCGGATCAGACGATGTCCCGCCGCGCACGCTACCGGGATTGGGGCAGCATAAATCGGGCGCAGCGAGTTCCACGGTCTGATTGCACACGTGATTGGGGCGGCTTCTGGGAACGATCGTGCAGCATGAACTATAGCGAACGCCGTTGCCAATTATGGTTGCCAACCTCACTCAGAACAGCCGAGCACAGGATCAAGTTTTATTAGTTTTTAGCGAATGTTTTCAAAACTGAAGGTAGCGTTTCTATTGCCCCACAAAACTCCTTTTATTCGTCCCCAGTAAACCGATTCATTGGCACCAAAGTGCTCTTGAAACAGAAGTAAATTATCGGTGTCAGAACGGGTGCGCAAAAAATTGGCTGAGGCCCCAGCCAAGGTGCCCACCGGCCATGAAAGAGCGCCTCTGTCTAGAGAACAGCCGAAGCCACAGACTCCACACAGCGATCGCCTTGACATACACATCGCCCTTCCGAACCCAGCCTCCTCACGAAAAGGGGGTGCCAATTCCAAGTCGTCCGGCGTCACAAAATTTCCCCGCATTGCCAGATCATTTTTCTAGCCGATCCCCGTCAAGGTGACACTTGGATTCGCGGGCCGTATGTTGTTCGTTTGCGCTCCCCACGGCGTTACCCATATTTTCGTTCTACTAAAGCCGCGTGACGGCGCCCAAACGCTTCGTTTCTGTGCGGTCTATTTGCCCCAGCCCGTCACGAGCCCGTGCCCGTGTAAACGAGTCAAGGTTTCTTAGGGCCGTTTTTGGTCTAGCGGCACTCGGGGGCATGCATCACTGGACACGATCGACCGACACCGACGGAAAACAATCGTGCCGTGTGGTCCCCGCTTTTGGGGCGGGTATCGTGGAGAACCAAAAATGGGAAGCACTGTGACACCCAACGAAAGGGTACTTCACTATCCGACTTTTATCTGATATAAAAACGGAAGCTATGAGTAGCTTATGTTGCAGAAAATAGATCAACAATCGATTAGTGGCCGCGTAATTGCCGGAACGATCAGTCGCACATGGCCTATCGATTAAAGCCCATCAATTAAAAGTCACCTTTCGGATCGAATCCCGCGCTCGATTGCGAATCTCCCGATCGCAGCGCCAGTGAAAGGAAATTCCAACTGATTGATCACTCCGCACGGTCGATATCTTACTCGATTCACAGGCGGCCAGAGGCAGAGCAAAAAATGCACCTGAATGCAGCGAACTGCAACTGCGACATGTGTCGAGATAATTATCCTTCCCCCACGGCGCACGGTTATCGGTTGTCAAAAGCGAGAAGTGTCACCAAACGCCTGCGGACACGTGAGATGCATGGATGATTGCACATTAGCTGCCAACAATGGGCGACTGATCATATGATACACTTTTCACTTTCCACATTGCGCATGGCGGCCTCTCTCTCTCTCTCTCTGTGGCATTACAAAATAAAAATCAAACAAATATCCAAAGCGCCGAAGAAAGCGCCAACCGAACGCAGAACGTGGCCCGGCGACAGGAAATCCCGCGCGCCAAACGGGTCCCATGTCACCGGAATGTACCGTTCGCATTGCATTTCCGGCCGCCTGGGCCGGCCGGGTTTTTTTCTTATGCTGCCCGGAACCGGATTCGCTGAAAAGTGAACGTCAACGGGAGCGCAACAAAGGAGAGTAGCGATCTTGGGGATCGCTCGCGGAGCCGATGTACACTAATTTCCATTTCTTCGGCCGCGGTGCCGTGTATTCAAATTTGCCCACCACGTGATGTGATAAAGTGAAACTAAATTTACTGATTTCACTCGCGGCCCTTGCGTCGGAGGAAGGCGCAGAGAGGGACCGATCGCGCCGCGATCTTCCGACGGGCGGGCGCCTAACAATAATGCTGTTACCACCATTTTTTCGCCCCCTTTTTATCTCTCTCTCTCTCCCTCGGGGCACTATCTAATGACTAAATGCTTCGGAAGGTTTTATTGTTGTTTCTCCGGGGTTTCAAACGACGGGCACGGGTTTTTATCTGGCCCCTGGTGGTGCATGTTTGCACATCGTTTTGCTTCCACCCAACCTATGCTCGATCGTGCGCCATCTCCCGGCGCGAGAAGCTCGTTTTAATTAAAAGCCATGTATTAATGTTTTTTTTCGTACGCACCACCATCATTAACATTTGCCAACTGACCTGCCATGACCTTGAAGGAGAGAAAGAGAGACCGATAGAGAGAGAGAGTTTCCGGGAGACGGTGGCTAACATCTCTCTCGTCGAGATGGAAAAAGATGGGGAAGATGATTTGATCGTGCCTCTTAAGGAGATTAATCGCAGGAGGTGAAATTAAGTGGCCGCTGCCGTCATAATTCATTTGCCCGAGATGTCCGCGTCCGGATAGCGCCAGCCCCATCATCTAAGAGCCTTTGGCTCGTGCTAAGCACGCTCTGCGGCCAGACCCGGATATTGATGCTTTCTTACTCCAACAAAGTATTTGTGTGTGCGCTTTGTTGCAGAATGTTATCAGTGTCGGGACTTTCGTTTCTCCTTTTGGTTTGCTGGGTGCCGGCATGGAATGACATTCGGGTCACGTGTCCGATTAAAAGAGCTTGATTAAGTGCATAGTTTAAGTGTAAAACAACGGAAGTTCATTTAACCTAAATGGAGAAGTGGAAGTCTAGGTTAAGAATGTGACAAAAACGTGAGACAAACCGACTTGGAAAACGCTCAGACGCGGCACAGCCATGTTATGTCATCGCAGAGCCAACAAAAGATCCACAACAGGAAAACGGTTAGATTAGCGGCAACGACCGCAAATAATCAATTGCGCGGCTTGCATCACTACGAGGGCCACCGAACGAGGTGTAACATTGGTTCGGAAGAAGAAACCAAAGCGCCCGTAAAGAAAGCATAACTCATGCTGCCGCTGCCATTGCTATTGTAACCGAGATTTTGTTGTTTGGTTCCGCTGCACCATTTGCGGACAACAAAGTAAACTCGAACTCAGCAAACAATCGCACTCCGGGCTGACCGAGATGAACCGTTACCGATCGGGAGTAACGATTTATGAAATGGAAGGCATCGATCGATCGACAATAAATAAACGAGCGCCCCACGGCGGATCAGAACCACCGCAATCGCCGCCTCAACAATGTTGCGCCGACGATGCTATCCAAAAAGCCCCAACAGCGGACAACAACAAATACACCAAACCGCGAATTTGCTGAACAATATTTGCACGACGAAGAAGCGCAACGATGGGGTTATGGTTTGTTGAGTTATGTTGGGGTTTATTTTTCGTGCGGTTTCCGAGGGTAAGCATGGCCCGCAACAACTCCGCAACGTGAAGCGATGCTCAAGATGCCGCTTGATGTGGTTTGCCAAACATTCAAACCGAATTTTACTGCATTTTTATATGTTACCCTTTTTTCGCTTCTGTTCTGTGGTAATACTAATTTTTTTTATATAACTTCCGAGAAAGAGTCGATGCATGTTCGGAACCTATTAAACCGCTCAGCATCGAAACGATTATCGAGCGCCGGCACCGGCCGGGTAAATGATTGGCAATTTTCCCGTGATTTTTGTGGGCATAAATCTTACAATTTTGTTTCCCGTTACTAGCGCCTCTTTCGGGCGAGCTATAAAATTGCACTGCCCAATGACAAAAAATCGAATGTAGAAGCGAATTCCGCAACACGAACCGGGGGCCCGGCTCATAACTTTGCCCAAAACATGACACCGAAAATATAGACTATGGAGCGAAACGGATTTTCCGCAGCCGTACGCCGGGCGATTTGCATATAATGAGCCACATTATGGGCTTCGCTTCCCGTCCAAGCTCGGCTGCAAGTTCCTTCGGAGAGTGCCTTAATTCGCGGCCAGCACGCAACTAAATTGGGATGCAAAATTCGAGCCATAATGAGTCGGGGCCCCGTGTGGGAAAAGAACCCCCATTCCGGTTCCATTCTGTTCTGTGAGGTAATCGAAGGACAAGAACCTGCACCGGGTACGATAACGTGTAATGGGTGAGCATCACGTGAAGGTTGCCTGCCAGCCCACATCACCCATGTCGACGGAAGTTGCCACTTTGATAAAATTGGACGTAGCTGTGAGATGCTGGCGGCAAACGGCAGAGTTTGACCAGCCGAAGACGGTCAGATCCTATCTGAGCGATGGTGTAATAATGATGACATACCTTTCGAGAGGTGATCGATCATCATTCCATCAGATTTTAGTTTTAGACCTCAAGTGTGAGCCCATCAGGTACGGTTCAATTGCAATAAGGATTAAATTAATAAGCATCAACCACAAACCATTGGTTCATACCTCAACCGATCAGCGATCGCAAGCCCTCCGGATGGAAACCACTGATCTATGAATGAAATGCAAGGCACCCACCGCAACTGGCGGCCATATTTTTGCAACGAAAACAGAAGCCCGCCCGAGGCCCTCTTCAGCGTTGGAGGTGGACAGGAAACACGCGGATCATGTTCCGGGCCGAACCGAAACCGGGGGCCCCGAGCCCCGAGCCTTGTAACCGTGCACCGCCAGACTAGAAAGTGTGTGCCAAATATGGTGCCTCCGTGGCGCAGGCCCAACCATTAGCACTCGGAGGGAGACACGAGCGCAGCCGCAGCACGAAAGCTGGAGAAAGAGGTGTAAAACCTTCAACCCAACCTTGTTCGGCCGCCACAACACAAACTTGATACCGGGCGGGCTGTCGGGCGTTTCTTTCCTCTTCCCGAAGCCTTCTTGCTTCGCTCTCGCTGGAACCCCGTGGCCAGATCGCCCTCCCCTCTAGAACAGGTTTGCGCTGCAGTATCAGGTGTGGCCGCCACGAGGAGAACCGGCCAGGAAAAAAAGGAAAAGGGAAAGGAAAATGAGGTCAAACCATACGGCGCTGCAGCGTAGGGTTCGGAGCGGATCGAAGATTTTACGGTTCCAGCGGTGTGGCCCCGTCGCGGCCCAGAATCCTAGACCCGCGGTTGATGAAGTGCCTTTCCTTGTGGAACTTCCGCACGAACCAGATCAGCTCATCCCCAACAGCTCACAGCCCATTCAACCGGATCGGATAATGGTGGCTAATAAACTGGAACGCCGTCCACTGGACTCGCCTGCACCGCGGCCACATCCGGCCGTCGCGGTCTCCTCCCTGTCGTTGGCTTATTTATAACCCCCCTTCTCTCTCTCTCGAAGGTGCTTTCTCCGGTGCCCTATGGGGGGTGCACCACCAAGCGCCTTAATTCCCAGCATGGGCACATTTGGCATCCAGCGCCGGGCTAGATGTATGGCATTTCCTAGTTCCGCAATCTGTATTTCCCTTCCACGGTTCGTCCGCTCCGGCGGCAAACTTGCGGGTTTCACATGCCAAAATAGGACTTTTGCATCATAGCGCGCGATCGCTCGCCACTGTTAGTGTGGCCACTTGCTGGCTGGCCGCCCGATGGAATGTGCCCGTTGGAAGGTCTAGGCGTTTACGTAACTTGCTCGCCAAACGTGATCGTCAGCGGGCCAGGCCAGCCCACCACACGTGATGCTGGACCGCGTCTGTTCGAGCGTTTCAAGATTTTTGAAACTTGATCCATTGTCAGCGGGATTGGATGAACACGAAAGAAGTGAGCACTTCGAGATCGATCCGATAGAAAGGCTCGTTTTAGAGCTGGTGATAGTTTTCTCACCTTTCATGCTGCGGAGCTCCAGGCCACGTTGAACATTAAACAGCCATCAAGTGATAAATGGCGTTGTTGAACATTGGTAGAAAACTAAGAACTGGGACCACCATAATGTGATCGCTGGTACCACTTTTCACAAGACTTTCAGTTATTGGAGAATATTTCCCACAAAAACCGGGCTTAAGCCATATGTTCTACACCTAGCATCCCACTAATCGCAAGCGAGCATATCCCACCACCCACTGCAGGATTACTCAGCGCCGGGGCAACGCGCTGACGGACGAAGTACATATTTCCAACTCCGTCTGTCAATCCACTGCACATTTCAGTGCACATTGCACATACACGCCACGAACCGTTCCTGCGGTCGGCGGTGTCGCAACGCCGCTCGAATCACAATCACTCCCGCCGCGATCGACCTCGACTACGACGTCGTTGAGCACCGAAAATGGGAGTCGCATTATGGGTCGCCACGGAGCATGATGATTCAGCGCCCCGGTCACGATCGAGCGATAAACAAACGGTTTCTGCAAATCGGTCCCCGGATTTCGGAGCGCTTCGGAGCGATATTATTTGTATGACGGACCGAAAGATCGCGTTGCCTAAGACCAGGCTTGCCAGGGTGGCGCGTTTATCGTGATCCGTGATCCACAACGATCCGCCAGAACACAATTGAAATGCGATCATCGTGTGCCACGGGTTGACACGAATCCGGGTGCTGTATCAGCTTTCCACCGGGGGCACCGGGAGACGATCCGGGAGAGTTGGATGGGGCCGGCGTAAGCTGATGCCAAGGTTGTACCGTGGCGTGAGGTAACGGTGACACCGTGGCATGATTGCGTGGAACGAATCCGAATGCAGCCGGAGCCAAGTGCCAACTGCACTTTAGTAGGGTTCTGGTCAAGGGAGGGAAATTAACATTCTTCTCTCACCTGTGGCGGGGGCCGGCCAGCGGGGGGCCACAACACAGATCACCACCGCAAGGGGCTATAAAAACACGACACGCCGCTAATCCCCTGTCCGTACCCAACGCCAAGTGTAGTGATGAGTCAACGACGTTCTCACCGCGAAATGACGCCAGCCGCAGAATTGGCATACAAATGGCGATGTACACGGCGCGTTGGGCAACATCCACCCCGTAGAATGGTGCACGGATCACCTTGCGCCGGTGAATTGCCAATTTAATTAAAACTTGAAATAACGCCGCCGATCCGACACCGCAGATAAGCGCAGGCTAAGGGCGCGATTTGGCAATGCTCTTGCTTAAACTTCACGATCGACGATCGTTCTGCTCGGGGGTTCTAACACGAACTCGACACTTCTCGAAATACCATTACTTGGTACTTCAAAAACCAACCGGAGGTTCCCTCGTTGAAGGTCACACTTTTCGAAAATCTCCTGCCCACGGGCGGCTTATTTTTGCCAACCAATAAAACGATCCGCAAACCTTGCTCATTAGCGAACGGCGGCTTTAAAACAAATAAAACTTCAAGGAAAACCAGCGAAACCACTCGAGCCTGCCGGCTGCTCTGTCCTGCATGGCGGCCTCTGAAAACTCTAGAGCCCGGTGCCGTGACATAATAGAACAAACAGAAACCCATCAGCACCATCAGCACCATCGGGTGGCAATTAGACACTGAAAATGCCGCCGGCCAATGGTCAGCTTCTGGAACGCCAGCTTCATTCGGTGCTCCGGCAGCGAGCGCCGATGGCGAAAGGTGAAAGCACCGAACGGGATCCGGGCCACTCTGTCAACGTCGCCACGACGGTGTGGTTCTGGTGTTTGTTTTACCCGCCTTTCCTTTAATTTCTCGCATAATCGCCACGTCCGACATTGCGTTGGCAAAAGTCGTACAACCCTCCAGCTCGGTTCTCGGAAGTCATCAAAATAAAACTGGCAGCTAACAGCGGTGATGGGACGTTACTACAAACACGGAGAACGGAGAGTATGTTTCTTGATTTTAATGGCGCGTCGCATGGGAAAATGGGCCGGACAAGATGGTGCTTTCGAAGGAGTTCGTCGTCTTCCCAAGAGAGTGTGGATACAACAATCTATATGCTAAAAATGCTTCACTCTGGTCAACCTTCAAGGGTTAATTTAAATATCGCATCCAAAAAGATGGCTATTGAATTTACATATTCAAAATGTCATCCCCAAATGATCCCCAAATGGCTTACCTCCGAGCTAATCGCCGAGCCACGAGACGCTGAGAGCTTTCTTCAACTTTCGTCCAGGATACACCAGGAAGTGCACCCTCTCGATCTCCGTGTCGCCCGTACTATCAATATCCGTTTCGGTCCTCCTCGATCAACGAACGGAACGAAACGGACATTCCACGAACCGGACACGACGGGCCAGGGGCAAATTATGCTTCGAGCCGAATATGAAATTCGAATTTGATGCTATTTTTTTCTCGATCAGATCACACGCAGAGGGATACTATTTCGAATAATATTCAGCGCCCACCGAATCGGATTTTTTTTTTGCACAACGACTGGCCACTGCCGAAAGTCGCCCACTTTCTTCGCACAATCTTTTATGATTTTATTCTTCTTTTTTGCTCACTGTTAACACTTTGCACGAATCCCTTGAGAGTGAAATTAAAATATTAATCACAAAGTAAATCTAAACATCCCTGTCATCCCCAAACTGCTGTCGCCACTTCTGGCCACTTGGCCCGTGTCACGCTTCAGGTTGTTGTGAGTATTTCCCGGAACGGATTTTATATTTATTTTTATTGGCCCATAAATAGGAGAATGTCGTTTCGACACACCACCACGGCGAATGGCTGACACCACTGAGCGGTTACGCACTGTAGCCTTTAGACACTATTCCTCGCTGCAAGTCCCTAGCAGGCTGCGGTCGATGACTACCGTCAACGCGTTCCTCAATACCTGAATCAATGACCCTGAGCTCACACTTTTCACACTTTTCGCACTTGCTGTTTGCAATTCCTTTTGTCATCCTAGATCACAAATACGCAACGGTCACATCGTCACCACACCAAACGGACGAAATTTGATAACCCTGAAAGGGATGCCGACGCAAAACTTTCACACCATCTCCGGAGGCCTCTTACCAACACTTTAATGCAGCCGTTGCTGTTGATGGATTGCTTGGATGGATTCTGTGCACCGCTCGTTGCACAGGTGCCCTGTCTTCGTGCGGAGCGTGTTTGCACTCCGAAATGTGTCACGTCGGCAGAGTCCCACGAAAGGTCACGAAATGTCAGGCTCCCCCCCCCCCCCCTCACTAATGATGCCCGGAACGAGATGATCTCGGTGAGCGGGCCACGACCGAACGAACCGTGGTGCCCTTTGGCAAAATCGAAGCGAAACTTCACATCACGACGACGACGGCGACGGCTCGATAATCCGCCTTTTGGGCCGTTCACTAAACTCTCTCCGTCCGTCCGCACCGCACACAACACCACGCACAACACGCGTTCTCTTGGCGTTCTTCTTCACGCGCGCTGTGGGACGGGTTTGGAACAGCAAAAAACCTGGTCCCGGTCCCGAAATGATCGCTGAAGCGAATGGAAGAGGAATGCCGGCACAAACCGTGGCCTACGGAACAACGTACCGAACCAACCTACCGAAAGCACACACGTTTTCCCCGGTCGAGCCAATAGAAGCTACTACTGACGAGCGCGCGATCGCTGATCGCGAGCGCTCCACGCACGGACGCTGTCAAAACAGTGGGGCCCCCTCACGCACACACAGACGGACGCAAGCTCTCGCGTCGGGGCGAGATGCGACAGACTCCAGAACGCCAAGATGGCGAGAGAGAGAGAGCGCGCGGTTGCTGAGAGCCACAAGAGCTGAGTGACCGATCGGTGAGCGACGACGATCGCATCCAGCGCAGCTTTCCAGCGCTTGGCTTTTGTTGCCGCTTGCTTTTGCAAATGTCACAAACAAACCCCAAACAGAGAGAGAGAGAGAGAGAGAGAGAGAGAGAGAGAGAAGAAGAGAAAATGATATTTTAATCAGCGGCTCACCAGCTAGACACAAGTGGAAGATCGTCGGCCGAAAAGACTCCCAGAACTGCTGGGGGGCCTGCCTGTGAGGGCAATTAGGTTCGTTTATCTCGAGATAAATTGGGTGTTTTTCCCTTCTTTTGCCCCCGGGGCCGTTATTAGCCTTTTTATTCCGAACCGTGAGCCATGATTGAATGTAATGAAATTAAACAAGTTACATGCGTCGTAAAGCGCATCTTTATGGTTTCGGGTTCTTTCGCAACAAAACCAACAAAACCGACCAGCGGCCGAGGGTTTCCTGGTTGGCAGTAAATTTATTATTTATTTACACTTTGCCTAATTACATTTGGGCCGCTGTCTTGCGCGCCGATCAATATTTACGCCTGCCTACGCCTAGCTTTTCAACATGGGGTGCACCTGTACAACTACTCCCCGGCGTCGGCAAGGCGCCAACCGCCGGGCCCTCGACCATCCCACTCACTGCGCCGACGTAAAAGTGAATGTCGTGCAGCAGCACGAACTACCCGCGTTCGAGTGCAGCAAAAGTGCAGCCACCGTGGCCGTCGCCGTGATGTGATTCTAGTGGAGTCTTTAAGGCCCAAAAAACGCGTACCGAACTTGGCGACTGGAAAGTGGCTCTACAGTGGGTCGTGTTATGCTGTGGGTAGCAGTGCAGGTGCCACCGCCTCGAAATATGGCCGAGAACGCCAGACGACAGGGCAGTGCACCGAGAAGCATTCCAACCACCCGGCAATATGCGTCAACCAGCTGCAATGCGTCGAGACCAGACTGACCTAGAAAACCTGTGGCTACCGCAGCACCGAACGGGAGCAGCTCGCTCCCGGTCTCGGCGGCGGTGGCTACAATTTTAAGTGCAATTACTTATAAATAAACCCGGGAACAGTGTCAACGCTGATACGCTCCTAGCCCTCCTTCTCGCCCCGGCGACCGATTGGTCGATAAATCTTTTCAATTGCTTCTTGCAAAAGAGGAAACGAAAAACGACGACAATCGGGCCGCCATTTGTGGGGCGCCTTTCGCGTCGCGCGTGTTAAAACAAAAGACTTCAGCGCGGTTCTTTCGCGAAAGCAAGCGACGAACCCGGCCGCGGCTTTCGCACTTCGTTTCGTTTCTCGTTTCTCGGACTCCTGGCCGTTTGTGTTTTCTTTCCTCTTCCTGCCACTTCCCGCCCTTTCAGCCAGTTGAGGGGAATTTTCGCTAATACATCAATCGGGGCGCGGACTTTCGAACCCTGGAGAGGGTCAGTTTCACAGGCGGCTCGCTGATTTTTCCTCCCCTTTCGCTCCACGTAACCAGCATATTAGCTCATCGTGCGGTATATGGGGTTTTCGTTTGGCCCCACACTGAGAACGCCTTCCGCACGGACCATATACGTCAAGAACTCGTGTGAGCCGCGCGATCACAACATTATGGGGACGGGTTTGTTGCGCTCCTTGCGTCTATCCCAGTTCCTTCCTTTCGATTGATCAACTGACCCACTTAGGCGGCGGGACCGTGGTGTGTTTCACTCGTCGTAGTTATCAACAAATCGCATCCCGGACCGGCCCCGGGCCCGGCCCGGCTGAAGCGGGAAAGTGTCCAACGACTCCGATCCCCGCCGCAGGGCCCGATCAGCCCCGCGAGCCCCGCGATCAGCATCTTGGTGCGCGTTCTCTGCGCGACTTTCTCTCGTTTCGCTGTGGCATAGTTCGCCCGCGTGATGCTGCCGCTGAAAGTGTGGTGTCATTTTCTACCGCGACCTACAGAGAGACCCTACAGGAATGTGGGACCATCTGGTCGAGGATGGATGATTCGCTCTTTTCGGCTGGTTTCGCTGCCTGAAAACACTAGCGCTGGCTACGCTTCTTGATAGAGTTCTTGACTTTAAGGACCGTAACATTGAAGCAAACTGTAATGTTATTTGAACATTGAAATTGATGTAGAATAAAGATGAAGAGTTAGAAGAATAACTGGAAAATTAACGATACCGCTTCGTTGTGCGATCGAAACAGAACGCTAATTTGAGACTCACTTTTCCCGGGAACCGGTAACTGGGTCATCTGCCCGTGGTCAACCGTTTTCACATCAAACACGACCGGGGACCCCGGCTGCGATCAGATTACCCTTCGGCCGGCGAAGAAGAGGTTGGTATCACGCGCGCCCCATCACTGACCTCAAACCAGTCCAGTGTCAAGACGAACGAATCAAGTGCAGAGCACGTCGTCTGGCACAGGGGGGTGCCGCTGATGAGGGCAAGAAGCACAGTTATGTTTCCCACCGGGGCACCGGCTTACCGGTCCGTTGGTACGATGGTTTCGGCGACCTCGACCCGTGCCGGTCACCAGATTTATCGACCCTCTTTTCTTACCAACCGACACCGGCGTAGTCTTTCCCGGCAACAAAAAGGGGAACCCTTTGGGAAGAATTGGAAGAAAATGATCGAAAAAAGGCCTTCAATGGATCGGATCGGAAAGCGCAAGGTGGATCACCTTAGGGCAGTTACGAAAACGAAAAAGTCCAACAGCTTATTCAGAGAAGTTTAGGCTCGACAGTGGCGTAGAGATGTTCCACCTTAGCATCGACTCCCCATCGAATTCGCGGGTGCGTTTTTGCCGGCCCCAGGAGCCAGCTCCAACTTCCAATTTGCTTCGCTTACACTCAATTTTCCCCCAAAATTGTTCCTCCGATCGAGGCGAAACGCGATTTTCTTCGCGACCAAGTGACAATTCGTTGATCTTGATCGAGGCCCCCCCCGTTCGTCATCGGTGGTGCTGGAGTTGCCTCTCATCACCGGCACCATGTCAATCATCCGGGCGAGGGTACTAAATTACGTTTCATCGGGTGACTCTCTCACGAACCCGGGGGGTCGGTCCGGTGCCCGGTAAAACACCGGACCCTGCAGAGCGGAGTTTTTAATTTACTCACCCACCTCACAAAAACGGTGCGCTTCAATCACAGACCACAGCACGTGAAAGTGAACACATAACCTCTCAACCCCCCGGAAAGCCCAAAACAACAAACCCCGGGCAGCCAGTATAGGGGCCTTTAGGACCCCGGCGGACGATTATTTTCAATTAAAATAAAAGCCACTATCGAGGCGCTAGATGATGTGTGGTGCCTCTGTATGTCGCTTTTTCTTTCATTTTGGGGTGGCTTGAACTTCGGACGAGCCTTTTCCTTTCATTTTGGGATCCCATGGGGTGGCTCTTTCGGAAAACACTAATTTCGAGTGACCGCTGGCCGAGTGGGCCGATTTGAAGGCTGCTTCATTTGTAGGAGGAAATTGTACGCTCCCCGCGCGACCGCTGTCCCAACGGTTTACGGTGAAAACCACCAAAAACTCGGTCTCGGAGATGAGCATCACACGCTGCCAGCGGAGGGTCACCGCTTGGGACGAGTTTCACTTCGGAGTTCGATCGTCGTTCGGTAAACCTGTTTCGGCTCACCGGTGATGGTTTAGCATAATTGGGTCATTTGGGCTTGGAGCCCCTTGGAGAAGCCCGCAAATGTTTTCCCGATCCTCGACGAGAAAATCAACGAAAACGCAAACCGATGAGATAATCGATCAGCACCGATCGAAACTAAAAGGGAATTGGGGGGGAGGGCTAATTTCCCGTTTCGGTCTACTTCAATCGATTTGCTAAAACACTGACCACACTGCCCCGGGTGGCCCACAAAACGATGAGATAACTCGGATCACGCCCAGGAGCGTGATTGTTTATTTTCTTAGATTATGGCCGTTCGAAGCTCGAGCTTTGTTTTATGAGGTTCCATCCACACCGCGGCCAGTGCGATGCTTCGATTAACAAACCCAAATATTGGCTCGTGGCGCACGCCTCGGAACGAGACCGATCGATGAGTTACTCTGTGTTTAATATTAAATTATGCAACTTGCGGCTCGGCTCCATGCCAATAACCGGTGTGGAACTGCTTAGAAGACTGAAGCCCAGAATGAAGCACTTCCTATTGATGGCGCCATACCCCAGACACTGGCCCTGAGGGGTCGGGGTCGTACCGAAAACCGAAAGGCTTCCGCAAATTTGTCGATAATAAAAAGGTTAGAAATGTATCGAAGTTCCGCCCAAATGTGACCCTGTCAGTGTGTCTTCCATTACCGATATTATGTGCGCCATTTTTTCGAACGCCAAGGTCCGCCAAAAATCCAAGCCAATCGGTTACGCATGGCGGGACTTCCGGTAGCTTTTAGGTTTATCGAAAGGAAGCGACCGATCACTCCGATTGACGGTGTTATGATAACCGACCAGTGCCTTGATCGTGAAGAAAAATGTCTCAAACACCGAATAATCTACTTAATGTGCGGCCTTGGAATGTGGACGAGTTCGGGAGTCTGTTTGGACACACTCTCTTTCGATAAATCATCGGCATTAAATAATTCAAGTTCATTAGTGACCGATTATTACGGTTCTGGTGTTTAAGCTTGGTTCCGTGTTAACCACCGAAAGGTGCTCGGATTTGGGCAGCAAAGCGGGGCCATTCAAGCTGGGCATCCGTGTGTTAAAGTCGCTCTGCTCGTTGGTTTCGATTTTCCAATCCATTCAACCGAACTGGAATGTACAGGGTCATCGATCAAGTTGGGTGCATAATTTGACGATAAAATAAAATCACTATAAAGAGTTCATATTTGCTGCCCGTTTCGAAACTTCTTCCTACTTTCATTCCGAAAGAAACCTAGAATATCGGATTACTATTCGGTTGGGCAAAAGGATGAAAATGGGGTCTTTGGCTTTATAATTAGTTTTCAAAATTATATTCTCTCTTCTTCTCCAAAATAAAAAATGCACTTACATCTTAAGTACCAAATAGAAAGTTATCCAGGGGACAATGGGGACAAAAAAGTCTTTCCTTCATGCGATGACTAATGAACAACTCCAGCACCTGCCATCTTCTTGATTATGCTCCTCAATTTCTCCTCAAAACAAATATGATCTTTCGCGAGGTCTGAAGCACTTCGCCCACGGAGCCGTGAGGATCTCCAATGAACTCATGCCGGGTGAGCTCATCCGCGTCCCATTCTGATTGGCAAACACTCCAGATCGCTCGTTAAGTGAAGATTCATTCATCACAATCAGCGCTCGAAAACTCAGCGTCCCAAAGTGGACAAACGGACCGCGGACGGAGCGATAATGCGCACTCCTCAAAGACGTCACGCCTATCAGCGCTATCAGTAGTCAGAATGGGTTCGGAGCGTTCGGTCGTTGTCCGGTGGTGGATGTTCTCGGTGGTTCTGGAATTGATCACCGTGGCACTAGTTTCGGCCGAGGCCACATCAAACTGTGCTGGAACGTACGCGAGTGATGTCCACTGTGGCTTACCGGTCCTGCAGGCAGCGGGAGGCCTTCCCAGGCACCCGTCGGAAGCGATCCGAGGCGAGTTCCCGTGGCATGTGGCCATCTATCAGTTCGACTCGGCCGTGCCCGTGTACGACTGTGGGGGTTCCCTGATCAGCGATCGCTTCGTCCTGACCGCGGCCCACTGCGCCGTCAACGAGAACAACGGGTTCCCGCTGAGTGGTGAGAAGTTCCAGCTAATGCTCGGTTATCATGACCTCGGCGAGCGGCAAGACGAGGGCTGCAGCGAGCGGGTCCGAGTGCGGAAGGTACACGTCCACCCCGAATTCCGATCCGGGACCTATCGGCACGACATCGCACTGTTGGAGCTAGACCGCCCGGTCCGATTCACCGACCGGGTTCTGCCCGTGTGCCTTGACACATCGGCGGAAGATCCGGCCGAGTTCTACCGCACGATAGGGAAGGTCCCCGGGTGGGGCTACACAGAGTTCGACGAGGTGTCCAGTTGGCTCCGCATGACGGAGGTACCGATCGTCAACTACACCCGCTGTCTGGCCAGCAATCCGGCGGTTTTCGCCAACACGATGCACGATGGCATGTTTTGCGGTGGGTACGCCAACGGGACGAACGTCTGCAACGGGGACTCGGGGGGTGGCTTCGTCGCCTACCGTCAGGGCCGCTGGGAACTGCAGGGGATCGTGTCCTTCACGGCCCTGCGCGATGAACACACGGCAATCTGTGACACCCAGCAGTACTCGGCGTACGTGAAGGTACGCCACTACCGCGCGTGGATTGCGACCGTTTGTAACACTTCGTTCGAGGGACCTCGAAGGAGCGAGAAGCTAACGGTGCCCCCGGCCGATGAGGGGCGTCCGGCCTGTGGCCAACGGAAGATCAACAAGATGCCGCTCATCGTGAACGGAGTGCGGTCCTTGGCCGGCGAATGGCCCTGGCATGCGGCCATCTTCGAACTATCGAAACGCTCGCGCGAGTACGTCTGCGGAGGAACGCTGATCAGCGAGAGCCACATCGTGACGGCCGCTCGTTGCGTGAAGAATTGGCATCCCCGGAAGCGTCCCTACGTGGTCCAGCTCGGGCAGCACCAGCTGTGGGAGAGTGCGACCACCACTCGGGAGGTTCGCGTGATATCGGTCGAAACGAGTGACGACAGCCAGATGGCGCTGCTCCGGCTCGAGGCCGACGTTCAATACGACGATTACATTCAACCGATCTGCCTTCCGGTGGAGAACAAAACATCCGACCCGGAGCCGGTCAGTCGCACAGGATTCATTGCCGGCTACGGACGAACGGATCCCGACCGCTACGATTTGTCTCCGGTTCTACAAGCTACCACGATGCCCCTCGTCGACGGTGGCCTGTGTGTGGTGTATCGGATCTTCGACAAGCGCACCGCGGACAAGATGCTCTGTGCGGGTCACGGAAACGGTAAGTCTGGGGTTGGAGAGCCCTCAGCGTGGAGCTTTTGATCTCTGACCCTCCCCAAACGCAGGTACGAACGCTTGTCTGGGCGATGAGGGCGGTGGATTCTATCAAGCAACCGAGTCGGGGACCTGGACCATCGGCGGTGTCATCAGTAAGATCAACATCTACCGGAACCGGTGCGATACGCACGGGTACGTCGGAGTACTCGATGTGGCCCAGTATCTCGCCTGGATCCTGGATCGTCTGCAGCATACCCTCACCGGGCTGGTCGACATTGCAACTTCCGGGGGCGCCTTCCCAGGCCAGGGCAAAGGACAGTGTAAAGGTTGCGGATGGAAGCAACATCGGCGGCATCGTCCTCACCACCGGCGCAAGGGTTCCGACGAGGACCGATCGGGTGAAGACAGCAACGAAAGCCGCGAACGATCGATCGCCGAGTCGGTGAAGAACGTGATGCACGCCAAGGTGGACCTGGTGAAGGATATCCATGGGGTGGCCAGTTCTTCGATTAAGAAAATTTTCGGCTAGAACCCGGAAAGTGTGAATAACCCGCAGAGAAAGCGGGACCCGTCCCTCATAAAGCGTGCCTATTAAAACACAATAAACAGTATAAGTATCATCCACTTCGATTGGGGAAGAATGCCAAGCGGAACGCCACGACGCCCGGTACGTGCCTCCGAAGGGGGCAATTACGGGTCATTAACTGGTGGGGCTTTTGTTTTCGTTCCTCCGTGTTTCCTCCGGGTTGTTTTTGAAGTGTTCCGGTCGCGCGTGGAAAGCTGCCGAAAGAAGCTGGCTGGCGAGGTGGAAAATCCCCTACCCGCCATCGGGAGCCATAAAGCGGCCGGGTTCTGAACAGTTCCCCGTCCGCCTGTCTGCCTAATCTTCAGCGGTGCGCGGTGCGCGTCGCGTCTAATGATCCCCCGCCACGGTCGGTGGTTCCGCGTGCAGAGATCATCTCTTGGCCGCGGCCATTCTTTGCTTGAGACGCTTGAGAAGTTTGAAAATCTCTCCGCCATCACCGAGGGGGCTTGGTAAATAATGAAAACTGTGCCCCGTTAGGTTGGTTAAGTAGACAAATTCTCAGCCAGAGATCGGGCGCGAGAAGTGCGCATAGTTTGTAGCAGTTTCGGGGTCACGGAAGTAATTGAGAGATTAGCGGCAAGGTTACTCCTCACCTGCACTGGGCTTTCTCTACTAAGCCCGAAAGATTAGGGGCGACCCTCGTTCCGCGGCCAAGCTCACGTTTCGGGACTTCGGCGCTGCTCCAATAAAACAAAGCCGAACATTTAGGGAAATTTCCTCCCAATCTCGATGTTACATTGTGGAGAAGAAGAAGTTTGATTCGTAACCTCAAAATTGTACGACGATCGGAGAACTGGGGCTGGGCGTTAATTATCGCTAATTAGTCAGGAGCCGGATCACGTTCCCCCGCTAATAGCTGAGCCCGTTAGAACTATATTTTATTCCAGAATCAAGCAAAAGCTCAGTGTTAAAGACCCTGGCCCCTGGCTAATGAGTGTCACCCAACGTGTACGATCGAGACTAAGGAAATGGGATGCTGACTTCAATTCCGCTGTAGAATTTCTTCCAAACTTTCTTTTCTCCGTCGCAACTCGGGCCCATAAAGCAGGAACAAGAAACCGTGACCTCCGCTTTCCGATCCGAGTTCGTTCTTCCCGACCCGCCATCGGGCTTAAATGGCACAATTAAAACCGGGGTTCCAAATTAGTTAATGAAGCCCACCACAAAGTTGCGGGGTTGTAAATGTTTCACTTTGGGGCCCGAGAGAACCACATGCTCCGAGGCGCTCCAACGTCGGACTCTCGGCCGGAACCTGTTTCTGGCGATGTCCGCTCGACCACCCCACACAATCCATCTCTCCAAAAAGACGATCCGCGAGTGACGTTCGCCTCTGCCGTAACGGTATCGCCACCGGCTTGTGGTGTGCCTTTTGTAGAGCAGTTCTTCGGCCATCGTTTATAGTCACGACAGGTTTCGATCGTCAGCATCGCTGGGGCAAGAATTTCGGAGGTGACGGAGTCGAAGTTGGATTCCGCAGAACAAAACAAACCGCCGCTGTCCGTGTCCGCGAAACGAAGACGTGTCCACCGGCACCCTGAAACGAGGGGGGAAGCGTTTGAGGGAAGCCGATCCAGCTGAAGGGGGTTTGATATTTAAATCATGCGCCGATTGAGCGATCGGCCTGTGGCACCTGTGGCGGCGTGGAAGCAGTGGCCTTTCGCACGTTCCTCTTCGCTTTGAGGCGCTGACATTTAGAAATCTCCAAGATACGGCCGAAGTGAGCGAGTGGCGGCATCCCGAGTCTCGGATCGGCTGCGAGGCTGCTTCATGTTTCATTTTATGTTTCGCCGGCCGCTCCTCGATAATGATTAATTGCAAACGTTCGTTCGCTGCCAGGAAGTGTAGAATTACATTTTCATTACCCAATCGATCGATCGGTGCGTTTGTCGTCGCAAATTGGTCGTCGGCGACAGGTTTTCTCTTCGCCGGTAAAATTTCCCTCGCCCTCAGCAACGGGGGGAACGCAATGGGCAAATGGTCCTTGCGGCGCCGTTGCGCAAGTTCAACTCGAACCATCATTCGCGCGACACTACAGTTACGTTTGCATCACCACGATCGTCGTCTTCCGGCGAGGGATATTCGCGCAGCGGAGATCGAAGACCCCGAAGGGGTGCGAAATTGTTCATCTTCAGCCTTACACGCCGTGTGACCTATTCTGCAACCGAAGCTGGTTGTAGTTTATACACTAATTTTTATAGTTTCTTTACTCATTTTACTCACAAGACGATCTAACACAATCTTTCACACGGTCTCGTGAAACCGCGTGTTGACCGCACAACAATCGACAAATCGGTCAAGTGAGATGCGCCAATTGCATTTTCTTTTCTGCTGCCGCTTTCAGATTCCCAGCTTTCCCACAGCGCGTTGAGAACGCCGAAAGGGCGAGCACAAACAGAGAAAACAGTATATGCATATGTATGTGGTGCGTTTACTTCCCTCGCCACGGCCACGGCGAAACCTGTTTTCTCAAAATAATATTTCGGCTTTCTTACATCCCTTTTCATGTTCTGCATTTTGACCCAATTCGGCGGATACATTCTCGACGTCGTGTTGAGATCTTGAGCAGCAGCAACCCGACTACTTGACGGCGAGCCTCTCGCTTATCGGACCTGGCGAACAATTTAACGATCTCCTCGCTGTGGCCACCAGCCAGCAAGAGACAATGTACCGTTAATGAATTTTTGGGAACGCCACTTTTATTGCTCCGTGACAAGATCAACGAGGTGAAGGGTTATTTTGCATTGCCCTTCTCTTTCGCTCTTTCGCCACGACGGTTCCAGGTGGAGCCAGGTTACCGAATAAACTGGGAAATTATTGCTTTACCGAAAACAAAAAACCCAAAAGACGGTGCCCAGCAACTGTACAAGAAGTCGGGGGATTTATTGTGGGCAAGGCCTCTGCTTGTCACTCGACCGTCGGGATGTCGAACAGTTTCACCGTCCCATCTTCGGACGCCGACAGGATAATGTTCTTTTCCTTGTGGTAGACGAGGGCCTGCACGGCGTCCCAGTGGCCCTCCAGAATGAATCGCATCGCCCCGCTCCGTAGATCCCACGCCTTGATCTGTCCCCCGAGCGTCCCGGCGCAAATCGTGCTGTCCTTCAGCCAGAGCATCCTGTAACAATGTGAATCGTAACGTAAGCACACAGTTTTAGCGGTTGACGATCCCGGAAGCTCACCTCGTGATTCCCGTTGGCTCATCGTCGCTACACTGGACCCGCTTGGTTTGTCGCGCCACATCCCAGATCGTCACCGTGCCCAGAAGCGTCCCTGTAGCCGCCACCTTGAGCTCGAAATCGGGATAATCGATGAGCACCGATTCGACCGTACTGTCCGCCGCGCTCGAATCCGCCAGCTTTCCGACCGGTCCATTGGCCCCGATGATGCACGCACAGCCGCCATCTCCGCCGGTCACGAACAGTTGACTTTCCCGATCGACGGCCAGCGAAATGATGCCGGTGGAGGATCCGGGCCCCGGCGGCACATCCATCACCGTGGTGTTCGTTTTAAGATCCCACAGCTTAAAGTGTCCATCGCCGTACCCAACGGCCAGCCTCTTGCCATCGTGCGTTAGCTCGGCTGCCTCGCAGGTCGCACCGTGGCCCTGTAGCACCTTGCAATCGCCCGACGGTATCCGCCAGACGTACACCTCGCCCGTCTGTGCGCCGGCCAACAGCACGTGGGCTGCCGTGTGCCACCGCATCCAGCACATATCGCCCAGCGTAAACTCCCATACTTGGCGATAGTTTTGGCTCACTTTAAACACCTGAATGTACCCGGCCATATCGCCCGTCGCAACAAACGCTCCGTCGTGGCTAAAGTCGACCGCAATCACCGAATCGCTGTGGTTGGTCACTTCGTGAACCACCTCGCCGGTGATGGTGTTCCACACGTACGCCTTATCGTCTTCCCCGCCCGTTACAGCGAGGTCTTCCGTCGGGTGTAGGGCGCCACAGAACACCGGGGATGTGTGTTTGCTGAACGTGAGCTTGGCATCGTCGCGCCCAGGCATTCGGCTGTGGTTTCCGGCGGCAGCTTCATCACCGGCCATAAGCTCTTCGTCGTCTTCCTCATCGTCTTCGTCCATGCCGGCTGATAAAATTCAAACTTGCTTACTTATCATCTTAAACATGTCTCAAGCTGCGAGTTTACCAACCATTGGCCTCCCGTTCCCAGTCATCGAGCACCTCGTCTGCATCGCCCACGTAAACCAGCCCGTCTTCGTCCTCTTCAATGAGCAGATGCGGTGATTGAGGCGGAGTATTGTTTCGCATTTCTATTTAACGAAACATCCACTTTGCAAACGATAACGAAAGAGCAAAACGTAAACACGTGCGCGCAAATGTAAACAAATGCAACTGCCAAAAAAACCGGCCGTTTGACAATTAAGCGTTACGCGTTACGAACGTCACAGAAGGAGTACTAGAACCGCCGTTACGGCCGGTTGCGTTAAAAAGCCGGGGCAAGATTTAAATTTTAAGATGTGCAATGTTTATGTTTTGTGTCGATCCGAAGACCTTTATCTATTTGAGGCCCCAGATTTAAAGCAGAAATGCTTTAATGTGCACTGTGCAGCAAATATCACTCAGCAACGAACCGTTTGGTATTTTAAGTCGGGACGATTTCTAACTTTATGCATAAGTTCAGCGACAGCATGATTTGGATAATCATGCTGTCGCTGAATTTATCGATGATGGACGGCAAAAAAGCAGATCGAAAAACGCACCGGAAGAGATTGAATTTACAGGCTCTTCACGTTTTGTAAACACATTGTTAGGCAAACAACAATTTGGCGCAAAAAAGACGACATTCTTTCTGGATATTTCTTTCAGGACCTCAAACGCGAAGGAAGGGAAAAGCGTGGTGGAGGATAAGATCGCGATCATCCGCTGCGAGGTGAAAGGTCCTGTCGTAATACTTCAATGGCCATTCGCTGCACTGTAAGTTCCAAAATGTTCTCTCCGGTATCGAACCGCAGGACTTATTGACCAACTTAATTTAATTGGTCTCGACGTGTCGCCAGCTTGGTGTTGGTGCAAACTTGAAACTTGGTCAGGTTCGTAATCAGGTTCAAAGTTACGTTCAAAAAGCAGTTGGATTCAGAGAATCAGCCAGAAAAAAATGCCCAGAAAAAAGGAAAAACTTTGCCGGGTTCGGACGCGTTTTTGTGAGATAATTTCCGTCGAATTTTGCGTTTTCCGGTTCCGGTTGAAGATCGGCAAACTCCCTTTTGGAGTTTAGCACGTGAAATCCGGTTGGTTGTTTCGTGTGTTCCGTTCGTGTTCCGTTTGCGTTGCGTTTGTGTTTGATGGTGAGCCGACAACGTGTTCAGTTCAGTTCGGCCAAAAGGGGTCGAAGGTAAAAAATTCGCTCGCGTCTCACGGCCACCTCGCGGAACAGAACGGGAACGGGCACGGGTCTCGCGGAACGGGTTGAACAGAACGAGAACGGAACGAAAGGAACAAAAAAAATTCTCCCGCCGAGCTGTCCACGTGGACGTTGCACGGGATCGATAGAGAAAGCGCAAAACACACTCGTTTTACTGCATTGCAGTTGCAGTGCGTTGCAGTCGGGCGTAGAACCGAAGGGTTAGACTGGGACCCCGGTGCGATGAGTCATTTCGAACTTTAAACAAGGCCGGAACGGCCGGAAAGGGGAACGGCAATGTTTACTGGAAGTTACTGTGGAATTGCGCAAGGCTGTTGTTGAATCAATCGGGTTCCAGTTGCCTTCGGCATGGTAATCTCGTTTGGCTTTCGAACCGAAACCGAATGGAGTGGAGTGTAAATATTATTATTGCATCACTTTTTTTACCACACGAGATCCGGCGGAAGATTGTGTAATGTGAGCTATAATTGTTATACGCTTTAAAAAGCATTCGAAAATGTTTTAACCAAGACCCGTTGATAGTGCTTTAAATAAGTTCTTTGCACGGTTTCCGGGAGAACTAAATAGCCGAAATGGCAATGATGGCATTAATTCACTTTCGGACCTTCATTTATGTTTTATGCTCCAGTCCGCGACCCGCTGCTCCGACATTGTTGACACAGTTCTCAGCCGTGGTGTCTGTTTCCAGACGTTGCTCAATCCTTTTTACGTTCTGCCCGTTTTTTTGTACAACACGTGTCGCTGTGTCGCGCTTCTGGCGTAGTTCTGGCGAGTGTCGTGTTGGCGTCTCGAATTGCTCCGCAGACGACTCGTGCCTTAAATTCAATCGGCGGCTTTCGCGCCACCTCTCGAGCGGCCAAGTCCAGCGGCTAATCAAATCTCATTTGCTCCACTAAAGTGGGGCCTGAAATCCGGGCCCGCGCCCGCGCTTGTCTATGTTCCTTAAAGGAGGGCAACTCGTATGGAGCACTGCTCCTGTGCTGGGACACTTTCGACCCCCTCGCGTGTGCATGTCGTTAGCGTGGGCCATTCAAACGGCAAACGGCTTTGTGAAGCAGTTGTCTTCCACTCCGTCATCTTCCATTCAACCCACCCAAAACCCGACAGCGAATTCCGGAACACGATGGAAGAAATTGCGCACCCCGCCAAAACCCAGCGTGTGTTCCGTTTTGGATTTTATGTTTTGGCGAAATCGACCATAACGCCAAAGCGCGGCTCGCACTTCCACTTACCGGCCCCACCAGCCAGCCGTGTAAAGCCGTCGGATTAGCGCAGCGAGTAGCGTATCGGGACTGCGGCCGTGGAGTCACACGCGGTACGGGATGATTTATTGTGCGGCCCTCGGCAAAGTGGATGTGATTTTGATTGAATTATCGCGCTTAATGGATGGCGTTTGTTTGGTACGGTTTGGATGGTTTCTTGGTAAACACACTTGGCCGGTAGTTGGACAGGAGCAACAGCTCCAGCGTGCTGCGGCCGGATTGGCCAGCCAGAAGGGGTTGATGGTTCATAACTTTCGGCAGCTAATTAGAATGCCGAAATAAACAGTACGCTTGGTGCTTGGTTGGCCACAAAATGAACGTGGAGACGTTAGAGATCAGCAATAGAATCGGAAGCGTATCCAGTTACTTTTGCGTTTGGTGCAGAATTGTAAACAGACTCTCAGCGAACTGGGTCACGGTTTCCAACCAGGAACCGGCTTCCGGCTCACGTTTGGAACTACTGTTCCACTTCACCCGTAGTTGCCGACATTCCGCCGGAAGCGATCCGCAGCCGTGCGTCGGCAATAAACAAAAACAAACCCCAATTTACCCGTTGGACACACATTTATAGACAACCCGATGGTGGCTATTTGTGTACGCGAAAAGAACGACGGGGGAACGAGCGATCGTGCGGTAGGCCGAATTAAATCAGCTCTCGTCGGGCCCGCGGTTCCGTAGTTGGTTCGTCCGTCCGGCCGCGAGGAACCGTTGCCAAACGGGGCGAGCATAAAGAAAGCGAGGAGGATCGTCTGTTTCGTCGGTGTGTTTGGGGCCTTTTGGGCCGGAAAACGATCTTCGCGTGTCGAAGATCCCGCGCACTGCTCGGTGCGTTACGAGCGTTACGATCGAGCCGATTCCGCTTGGTGATCGCGGCTGTTGGCGGGATTGCCCGTTAGTCGTTTGTAGCATCCCGGAACGGCCGGTACGTCGCTCGGCGCCTCCGCGAACTCACGCTCCAGTTGCTGCTGCGGCCGCCCTGCTTACTCTGCGCTCAATGTGCGGTCCAATTTCACCTCTAATGGATCTTTTCCCTTTCACGGTTTTGCAGATTGCGGCCCGAACAGCATCACCAGGGACGATTGCGTCAGCTTGCAGGCGTGGCGCCGCCAACCCGGTTATTGGCCGTTCGCCAGTAACGCACACGATCCCGACGGCACACGCTATGGTCCTTTGCCGGGCGACGATCGACGACGACGCCGGTAGCGACTGCTCGATGGCGCTGTGCTGCTGACGGTGATCCCGACGGTGACCTTAACCTTAGTGCTCGATCCGGGCGGTGCTCCCAACCCTGTGCCTTCATGCTGCCTTTAGTGTGTGCGGTGCCTTAAAGTTCCTCAATCTGTTCCGTGTCTAACGCCCCCCGCTGTCGGGTGATCTTCTACTGTGCGGTGCTGGTGCGGTGTATCGAAGGAACGATGGCTAAAGTAGGCGACATGGACAACCGGCCAGCCCAACAGGGCTTCGGGCGTGAAAGCGAAGAGGCCAAACCAGCCACCGACGGCACGGCGGATGCCGCCGGTGCCTCTGGCAGTGGTGGTATTAAGATGAAAAAGGAGCTAGGACTGATGGACGGCGTGGCGATCATTGTTGGTGTGATAGTGGGTGCCGGCATTTTCGTGTCGCCGAAAGGGGTCCTGCTGTACTCCGGATCGATCGGGCAGGCGATCATCGTGTGGATACTGTCCGGTGTGCTCAGTATGGTCGGTGCTCTTTGTTACGCCGAGCTCGGTAAGTATAGGCCTTTTTGGACTGGTTTTTGCGATCTTCCCCGCACAGCTGTTATCATGCCCTGGCGTCCGGTTTATAATGGTACAGAAAAGAGTACAAAAGATTCTCGACCCGAACGCACGACCACTCGAAGCCGACGGTCGGTGTTTACCAGATCGCTATCGGGACACGCTGGATCGGTTCCTGCGTGTATTTGGTTGAGTGGTTTCGAGCCGTGGAGTGAGCAGCTAGCCAAAGCGAGAGAGAGCGAGAGAGAGAGAGAGAAGGCATGCTGATAAGAGAAGCCGGAACAATGTAATTTTTTGTTGCCCAAACGTATGTTGTGTCACAGAACGCGATACGACTAGAGACATTGGTTTTTTGCTAGTTTTGCCTCTCTTCGACGCGTTTTGTTTGCTCCAATGTCTGTCGGAACTTTGATAAGGACTGAGGCGATGCTCTCTAGAATACTCGCAGCGATCGTACGAAACATATTTCGAGTTTCACATGCAAGCGCCCCCAAAAGTTGATAAGAAGCGGGCGATCGATGGCATCCTAGCAACAAGTTCCTCCGACACATTAATAGGTGCGCCTATGTTTTAGGCTGACAATCTACCCTCTAGATAGGCGATAGATCTATACAAAGATTTTTGCAAAAGAATTACAATCGGTTACCTTCTGCAAACATCGCGTTAAGCTGTTGCAGTCCCCCTAAGCCAACAGAATGTGGTTCTTACCAACCCGTTTCGATTTTGCATTCAATAAATATTCTCTCAAAAAACTGCAAAATATGATCCCAATTAATCATGTCATTCTCCCCGGGCACGGGTTGCATGTTTCACACTGAACTTTTTTCGGTCGAAACGCCAAAAACCGGTTCCCGCGCGCACGGTGCGCATCCTGGCCCCAAAGTGTCCCGTGGTGTGGTTTTAAACCGAACAAAAAATAATACATTATTTTCTTTCGGTTCTGTTCTGCCCCAGGAACGATGATACCCAAGTCCGGCGGTGATTACGCGTACATCGGCGAAGCGTTCGGGCCACTGCCGGCCTTCCTGTACCTGTGGGTCGCCCTGCTGATCCTTGTACCGGCCGGCAACGCAATTACGGCGATCACGTTCGCACAGTACCTTCTGCAGCCACTCTGGCCCACCTGTGAGCCCCCGTACGAGTCCGTCCGGTTGCTGGCGGCCGTCATAACCTGTAAGTGCCAATTTTGCGGTCGCGACGAATCAGAATGTAACGAATTTCGCCTCTTTCGCCCCCAGGTCTGCTGACGGCCATTAACTGTCGCAACGTGAAATGGGTCACCCGGGTAACGGAAACGTTCACCGGGATGAAGGTGCTGGCCCTGCTCGTCATTACGGGGGCCGGAGCGTGGCATCTGTTCAGCGGCAACACGGAATTGCTCGAATCCCCGTTCGCCAACTCGAAGGTACAGCCCGGCTTCATAGCGGTGGCGTTCTACAACGGACTGTTTTCGTACTCGGGCTGGAACTATCTCAACTTTGTGACGGAAGAGCTGAAAGATCCCTACCGGTGCGGCTGCAATGGCCCAAAGGCGGTGTACCCGATGCTAATCCCGATCCCGTTCTTTGCAGCAATTTACCAAGAGCGATCTGCATCAGTATGCCCGTCGTGACGATCATCTACGTGATAACGAACGTTGCTTACTTTGCGGTGCTGCCTCCGGACGAGATGCTCTCCTCACAAGCCGTGGCTGTGCGTTATCAAATGGTCAAGCGAAACCACACAATCCCTAATCAATCTGTAATCCTCCGTGCAGGTGACGTTTGCGGAGAAAATGCTAAGCTTCATGGCCTGGACGATGCCTCTGTTTGTGGCGTGTTCCACCTTCGGCTCCCTGAACGGTGCCATCTTTGCCTCTTCGCGGCTGTTCTTTGTCGGTGCACGAAACGGACACCTTCCGGCGGCACTGTCACTGATCAACATCAACTGCCTTACCCCGATACCATCGCTGCTGTTTTTGGTAATTATAAGTCCCGCGGCTCACTGACCAACGCGTGGCCAGCTAATCGAATCCGCTGTCCCGCTGTGTAGTGTGCCCTTACCCTGTTGCTGCTCTTCATCCGGGACGTTTTCGCGATCATCAACTACGTGAGCTACGTGGAGATTCTATTCATCTTCATTTCGGTGGCCGGACTGCTTCGGTTACGACAGAAAGCACCAGATACTTACCGCCCGATCAAGGTTCGTTCGCCGGAGGACCGATCCCCCAAAAAGGTCTCATAGCTACATGTGCCTTCCCCCCATCCCACAGGTGTCCCTCGTGGTGCCCGTAGTGTTCCTGCTGACGGCCGGGTTTTTGGTCATATTCTCGGTGTTCGAGTCACCGATGGAGGTTGGCATCGGCACGCTGATCATACTGCTGGGCATTCCGGTGTACTACATCACGATCGCTAAACCGTGGAGTTGGTTGACGCAAAAGTCCCAGGCGTTCAATACGTTCTGTGCAAAGCTGTTCCTGTGCATGCCCAACAGCGACAAGGTTGACTAGTGGCCGTCGGCAGCCGCTCTCACCGTTCAACAATCTCTAGTTTGCTCACATATCACAAGCAATGTAAATAGGCTCTGGCGTACCCTATCATTCCAACTGTCGAGAATAACGGGACCGCTCCAGTAATGTCTGCCAACGAAAGCTATCTTCCCGCGCGCCAAGCTCTCAATTTAGCATAAGTACGGTTTGAAATCATATACGTAGCAGTATACGCAGTGCACGTAAGCGTAACGCGCCCAGCGAAACCCGGGGGCCAATGTGGGATGCGAATGGTAAAGAGAGGAGGCGAAGCACCGCGGTGCGTCAACCAACCATTCCCCCGAATTGGCCAAACGCAGTGCACGCAACGCAACACAACAGAACAACGAAGACTGTTATCGACCCTCTTTTGCGAAGGGATTTTAGAGAATATTTTCTAGACCGTAAGCCAACCAATAAGTTACTGCTAATAAATCTCCTCTGTTGGAACGATAGCCACCCCTCCGTTTAGCAGACAGAGGAAAGAAAGATCGGTTGCACTGTGAACTGTGAAACATTTATTTGAGTTCTAATAATCGCACACGTAATTAACGTTGATCAGTCACCACGGCCCCATTCTGCACTCAATCATTTTTATTTACGCACATTTCTATTTCAACTACAATTTTACGCCTTTTTTGCACTCGAAACTTCGTTGCATACTTCCTTCGCTGCAATGGGATTTTTTTATCCAAACTTATTTGATATAATTCCAGCGGCAGGTAAACACCGCTATTCTGATCTTCCTCGCGAATGTTGATTCTAGCTGAGTGGCAAGCACCAGACAGAAGCTTTATGTACGGACCTTCGCAATGTTCACAGGGATCAAAGGGTTGGATGAGTGGCCCCGGTATAAAATCATAGTATTCTTGCAGATGTTTACAGCAGTTGACTAGCCAACGCACATTGTCGGTCACTACTACGCAATCTGGGCACTGGAATTCGTTGGGCTCGATGATCCACGTGTGTTCGTACTTGACTACTTTCGTTGTTGAAGAGCTTTTTTGTACCGCACCGGAGTCCATATTGTTGCACTGTGCACAGCTTGACGGAACACTCCTATTTAAAACCCTTTCGATCCTGGTCATGGCGGAATGGGATAACACTTACAGGAGGTGTAAACAAAGGGTAGTCTTTTAAAGACTGAATCGGTCACTTAACTAGATAAGGTTGTTCTGATAACGCAGAGCTGCCAGTTTGTCGTATGAATGATCCTTTCGAACTCGAAGTCCCGAAGTGAACGTAGCCAGATGCTTCGATCTGACTGATATACACTGCTTGCCAATAAAATAGGTGAAAGTATTGAAGGTGCATTATTTGACCATTTTTCAAAACCTATTGCATTCCCAGGTACTACAATGATAGCATAAGATAGTAGTACTAAAAATAAGAGAAAGATAGATAAAGAAAGAAAAAGAAATGAAAATTGTAGGAATTCAATTATTACAATAGAAAGCAGCTAAAAGTACCTAGCCAAAAAATAGGTAAATCTGCGTATAGGGCAAATTTTAATGAATTTACGCGGTTTGTACTTTTGCTAGTATCAAAAGTCAATATTATATTTCAAAATTAGTCAGTATCCCTTGTATCCACCGTTGTTTTGAAGCAGTTCATGCATTTTCCTTGGCAGCGAACCGATCAAATCCTGACAAGTTTTTGCAAATGGAAGAATGGAATACCATTCCTGCTGCACTTTTTGCCCTAATTCATCTTTGTTTGAAAAATATTGTCCAGCTAACTTTTGCTTTAAGGTATTCCACAAGTTTTCAATGGGGTTTAAGTCAGGAGGCTGACTAGGCAAAACTGACAAATTATTGCCATCAAACCGCGATTTCATAGCCTGCGACGTATGCTTGGGATCGTTGTGCTGTTGAAATACAGATCAGATCATGAAAAATATCCCCAAATCATGATCCTTCCACCTACATGTCTTAATTATTTTTTTTTTGTAAACCTGGGATGGAATTTTTGGCCATCAGATCGTCAACCGTTTCACTGAGAGTCTGCTCGAAACAAATATATTTTGGGTTCGTCGCTCCATAAAATATTATGCCAATTCTTCGTAACCTTCAGTACCTTCCTAAGAACGGTATTGAGCAGAAAACTGTTACCCCATCTGTAATTCTTTTATTCAATTTTCGTACGTTTCGCCTTCGTTGCGCATGTTCTTCAGAATCTTTCTTTGCTCAGGATTGCAATGGCTGCTTGGATGTTCTACCTGGAAACAACGATTTTTATATACCAATTCAAGAAGTCGGTTGAAATTACAGCGTATACAACGAATTTCCATTGACCAGGCCATAGCAGGCTGCTGTCCAAATTAGCGGTAACACACCTATCACTTTTAACATAAATATCACCAACATAGCAAAACAAAATGACCTAAACTAATGTATCTAAGTACAGTATCAGTTTGGTGATCATTGTTTCAGTAGTGGCTTGAGTACAGTTCAAATTGTACCCGCTGTACACCTACTTTATTGTCCAGCAGTGTATATTATGTTTAGTGTCTCATCGAGCACCTGAATTATCTCAGAGGGTTAAGCTTACCACTCCAGTCAAAGTTACGAGCCATCAACTTCACATCCCGGTTCCAGTGATTTCTACCAAAGCCCCCAGCTAAACAGCTCATCGATTGGGTATCACATCCACGATCAATCCCTCGCGGCTGAACCCTTCTGCGTTGTCCATTAATTAACTTAGGCCATTAATAAATCGCAGGCCCGCGTCCAGGCGACCAGCAAACAGTTCAACTCACAGATTTGCATAGATGCTCCAGCGACGCGCCACAGAACCCTTGCGCATCGCACGAATACTAATTGAACTCATCCGGGGGACGGTAGATTGACGGTGCGGGCGCGTTCACGCCTGCCCGCGTTTGTGATTTTTATCAACAACCATGTGGCCGCCGGGTGTGACGTCCCAGCGTACTTTGTAGCGGCTCACCGGAGCGTCCATCTCCGCACATGGCTTTTCTGCCCGTTGCCGGAATGTTCCATACAGAACGCGGCACGCGGTGGCGTGGAGAAACCCACGGATGGGTTTGGCATGGGGCAGCGAAAACTCAGGCCCCATACTAATTTACTCCCCTGGTGCCGTGCCACGTTCTGCGCCGTGGCGCGGATTAACGGTTTGAACGTCTCCGCGTGATTTCGCTCGATCCGGCCCGATGGCAAATTTATGAAATTGTATCAATTTGCGTTAATAAAATGATGCTCGGCGACAGGCGAACTTGGAGTGAAAGGATTTGCACACGCCCCGCGGCAAGGACACACTCTCTCGCTCCGGGCCCAATAAATTGCCACTAACCGTGCGTATGACCTTCGACCGCAATTTTCAGACTCATTGCCATTGCCAAACCCCATCGGAACTTGTGGCCCTCAAATCGAACCCGCTGCCGTGGACTACATTCAACGAACCTGCGAAATTTCAGGGTCAAACCATTCAAGTCTAAAGCCTGCCTGCCGAAAATCTCGTTGAACTGACCAAAGTCGCCGGCACCGGAAGAAGCGTGACGCATGAGCCGCACAAGCGCACGCGCGATAATTCAAAGTGACAGTTACACAAACCTTCACCCCGAGCCAGCGGCGTGTCTGGCACGGGAGAGTGTTTGAGATGAGCTTCCCCCCAGGGGCCCCGGTCAACAGCCGCGGTCCGGGCTGCAGTTTACCTCGAGCGTAAGTTAGTGAGCGGGGATTCGGTGATGGTGATGAGTGTTCCGGGCGCTCGCATTTGTTTGGTCAACTATCTAACACACGCAGCAGTGTTGCCGGACCGCTTCGTGGGACTCCGGTCCGTTCAATGTCCGTTTCACACCTTCGATTGCATCAGCAGATGTGGCCACGGTGAAAGCGAAACCCTACGATGTGTCACGACGAAAATGGAGCGACGCTGCTCAAACGGAACTAGTCCTGGAGTTACTCCGAAACAGGTAAAATATGAGCGCGCTGGCAACCCGGCCCTTGGATGATCTGTCCACGGGCAGCAGTGATGAAGATGGATTGCCCCCACCGCGGATATTCGCAATGGCGCGAGCGAAGGCCGCGAAGCTGCGCGGGTCTCTCAGAGATCTCTCCGACTCTCCGGCGTTGCTAATGGTAACGAAAGCTTCTCCCCGAATACGGCCAGCGCCATCGCCGAAGCTCTGGCAGCACTCGTGAGAGGGCGCGATCGCGGAAGATCGTGATCGCCGCGGACACGGGGACAACTTTATTTGAACGGAGCACTACCGTCTGCCGTGAGCCGCGAGCGTGAGCACCGTCGCCGCGGATAAAACCGTGTATCTCCGGCCACCCGCAGTATACCCGGGCCGTCCGCAGGCATCCGTCCGTCAGTAGCCATCACGATGTCGCCCCGGTCGTAGCGGTCCGTGATCCGTCCGTCGTGTTCGTTCCACCCAAGCTCTGTTCCGCGTTAGGGTGCGTGCCGCTCGAAGCTCGATTCGCCGTTTATTTGTTTATCGATACCCAGCCGGTGGCCACCATTCACTGGTGGTGCCATTCACTTCCGTTCCGAGCAGAACTTGGGCGTCTCTGTGTAGTGTTGGTTCGGGTGCTCCAATTTCCAGGTGCCATTGTGGCCCAGCCGTTAGAAGGGCAGCGTAGCAATAAACGAAAACGAAACAATCGTCCCGCGAACTGGTGAGAGTGGCGGTCCGAATGGCGTAACCTCGACCGACCGATTGAAGGGAGCGTTAAGTAACGCCGAACGCAGTGGAGTGAAGCAAAGGGCCACATCTCTTGCACGGATCCTTTCTAGACTGCCAAGGGTGCCAGTGTGACCGTGAGCCTGAGAACGGCAACAGGTCGGCAGCAAGTCGAAGTGTACGATGGCGCAGAAATTCCTCACGATTCCCGGTGCCAGGGCACTGCTGGGGCTGACGGTGATGTTGTGGCTGACGAGCAGCGGGGCTCTCGAAGTTGGCCCGGCCCAGAGGCCGCCATTCACCAGCACGACGCCGTCCGAGTCGCCGGCTCAGAGCCAACCGCCGCAGGCGACGGCGGACGGCGAAAACAAGTTTCTCAAATATCTGTTCAACAAGTACGGCAGCAAGGGAGTGATCTCCTTCGAGGTGGGTAGGAAGTGCGGCCCCCGAGGCTGTCCTTGGTGCGCTTAAACTGGTCTCTAATTATTGGGTTTGGGCGTGATTCTTGGTGATGTATTGGAAGCGTCACTAGAAGGATCCTATCGGATGAGATGTTTGCTCTCCGATAGTGGATCGATCGGTACCCGGTCATTGTGGCCATCGTTATCACACTTGCCTCCAACTCCTCGCAGGGCCTGGAGCATCTGATGCACAGTCTCGGTCTCGGAGGGCTGGACTTTAGCGGTTCGCACGGCCTCAAGGAGCACCGTCCGGAAGGGTACGACTTCGGAGATTACGACGTCTACGGTGGCAGCAAGCAACCGCCGTCCCATCGCCACGATCAGGATGACTCAACGCCGGAGCCACCGGTGATAACGTTCGCCAGCACGTTCCCGGACACCACCGGTGGCCACCATCATTATCCGGGACATCAACACACAAATGCTGCTAGCAGCGGAACCGCTGGACCCTCCAGTACCGTTACAACGACCACCAGCACCACCACGCCGGGACCTACATCCACCCCGTCAGATGAACACCAGGCGCCACGGGATGGCGATGGCGACGGTCGCGTCTGGCAAGAGATGATCTTCAAAGAAATCCACGATCCTCGGCACCGGCATCCGCGGAATAAAAGTAAGTGTCTGCAGGGTCACCTCGCTGTGGACAAACACCTTAATGAGAGGCGCTCGTCCCGGACACACATTCAGGTCACATGCCGCGCCGTCGGCTGGCCAATTGACGCTACTTACGGTGCGCTTATCATCGCCCACACACCGGCCAGGCACGTCGAACGCCAAGTCCATCATCGGACTAATCTGCCGTAAAAGTGCCACACGGCCCCGCGGTAGATTGCCCGAGGGTCAGGGTTTCCTGCGGCCACTCGCCCTCGGCTTCGACGTCCGATCTCCCGAAACGCCGTGTTTATCCGAGATAAGGAACACCAGGGATCATTACGGCGGGCGGAGATGAGCCCTGACTGCGCAGTTAGCGAGCGAGCCGTGCGAAAAGCCCCACTGGCCCCCACCGTCCTCCGTTTGGAGACCAAACAATCCAATCTGCTTCCGCAGTGTTTGGGAAAACAATTAGCAAAGTTCCACCGACCGATCCTGGCCCACTATTTTCGGTTAACACACCTATTTTTACATTGTTTTTACCAAACGGAACTCAACCGGGTGAAACGTGCGTTGATGCCGTCAGCCGATTTTATGCTCGAAGGATGGCATTACTTTATTAGTGTCTACGGACAACAGCTGGAGCGTTGCGCTAGAATGCGTGTGCGCACGGGCCGACAAACCTCTGTAGGACGTGCGCCATATCGTCCACTGAACCGCCCATATCTCTGATCTTCGAGATCTGAGAGACAAGGCTGATGAGCGGTTCGTCGAAACAGTTTAAGGAGCGATAATTTTCTACAAAACTTCAAGAAGACACGGCCACAGGACACACACTCTGCGGTTGGCCTTCACGGAGACTGTGGCCGGCTGCGGTCAGCCTGAAGTTCACTGAACCGATCGCGAATCGATCGGTTTTCGGCCGATCGCCTTGCGCTGCGATGCTGCTGGCGCTTTCTTTTCTGTGAGGCTTTCTCTTTTGCATTAAGCGCATCATTTTTTCCCTACTGTTTAGGCAGTAACTTCTCAACTCCGGTTCCTAATGATTGATGCCACGACATAACCGGGTGCGATCGGCCTGCTGTCGATCAGCGGCCGATCGAGTGACTTGTGCGGCACCATAAGAACCGTACCCGTACCCGTTCCCGTGGCGTGTGCAAAACTCCTTTACGGCGCATTCCTGGCGTTCGAGGGAGGAATTTTAAGTTCATTCATCATGGCGCCCCACCCTTGGCGCAGGGGCTGGACAGTATTTTGGGGGGCTGGGCGGTCTCAAAATCAAACGAAGCCGGTGAAGGGCCGCTTCTCTTCTCATCAGCATTCAAGTCGTTTGTCGCGAAGCCGCCGCCAAGTCGCGAGAATATGAATGGAAATTCGTTAGAATGCACGGCAAAGCATAATGAACGTACGAGGGGCTCTTCTCTTTGTCCACTTTATTGAACCGTTTCATCTGGCTGAGTTTGAAAACGGTGCCGCAGAATCAACGCGATGGCCACACCAAACACGTCGCGGATCACTGCGCAACACGAGACGTTTGGGTCGCTTATCGGTCGCCCGATGCGTTTGGGGGGGTTTATGATGTTCCGCGTGCGCCAACTTTTTTATGGCCATTGATTTTAGCGCACGGCCAGCGTTTAATTGCCGGCTCACGAGTAGCATGGAAAAGTGGACATTCCGTTGTCCCTGGACGAGCTCCCGGGCATGCGTTTGCTTGCGACAAATCAATGGTGAATTTGTCTCCGACCGTCCGGATTTGACATTTTTCTTTCTCCGAGCAATCCCCGGACGAACCGGTTTGCAAACGGGGGGTTTACTGGCCGGCCGGCCGGCGGGGCTTTCGTCTCGCCGGCTGTCGGCGCCGTTTATGGTCTCACGCGATGCAAATGCACTGGCACAGGCCGCCGGGTAGTTAATCACCAGCCGTCGGTGTGTGGGGTTTTCCCAGTAAAAGGCGGCAATGAAATGTACTCCAAGTTGGAAGCATACAGTTTGAACTTTTGAGCGCCGCATGGATTGAAAGAATTCTATTACCTATTATGGATTTTAAATATGCGAATGAAATTTCAATCAAAATGTCGGTTGTTTTTTGTGCCTGGCTATCCGGAAGTCACTCCGAGTCAATATATTGCGTTGCAGACTTCCTGTTGTTGTCATTTAAATTCAGTGGTCTCTAGGCCATCTCTCGATAAAATGGATCATCCACAGCATCTTTGGCATTTCAACCCCAGACACCTAGTGGACCCAGTCCAAACAGAACACCCAGCTTCGGGCCCCTCCGAAAACAGGTTACGGGCGTTTTCTACGAAAACACTACTAAGTCAGTGTTACGCAAACAGATCTGGTATGCAAAATGTTTACCCGTCCGTGCTCTCTATTGCTCAAACGCTCTCGAAAACAACAAACCACCAGCCAGAGGGTGACAAGCGTGTTGAAATGAGCGTGAAGTCAAACAGAATAAAACGACGGTATTAAGACGTTCCGGGTTGGCGCGTCTTCCGCGTCACGAGGAGCGAAACTATCACGCCCGTTTTTATCATTATCCCGCGGGATGCCGCACGTTCGTCGGGGTCGTAACTGGGTCGTAAACATGCCCTCTTTTCCGTTCAAACAGATGTGCCATACTGCTTATCACCGATGTCCATCATCCATCTGGTGATGGAGGAACCGGTGCTGGCGAAACAGCACAACCATCGCCGGGAGCGATCCCTGGCCCATAACCATGCGGAGGACAGCGACGAGCACGACCTCGAGTCGCTGGCCGGCGACGCGAGGATCGAAATCACACCGTCCGAGTTTAAGGATCTCTGTCCTGCGTTTCTGGTGCAGCTTGATCAGAAAGCTTGCAGCTTGACCCAGAAGCTCCAGAAGGAAGGCAACCCTCACCGGGAAAAGAAACCGTTCTCGCAAGGTATTATTACGGATCGCTCGTATAGAGGGAATCTTGGGGGCACGGAGCACCGGGTTTGATTGCTTTTTAACTGTCCCCAGCATGGATCTACGCCTCGGCCTGCGTTCTGGTCATCTCCCTGTGCGGCCTGGTGGGAGTGGCGATGGTGCCATTAGCCAAGTCCATCGCCTACGACGAAATACTGAGATTCCTGATTGCGCTCGGCGTAGGAACGCTGTGCGGTGATGCACTGATGCACCTGCTGCCCCACGCACTGCTTCCACACGATCATCACGAGCACGAGCACGGTGATCACCATGGGCCGGAGCACGGTTCGTCGCCGGAAACGAGAGCCATGTGGCTGTGTTTGTGCACCTTCGGGACCGCATTCTTCATGTACAGCCTGGAGATGATTCTGCCACTGTTTCGCGACGGAGACACACATGGCCACTCGCACAGCCACAGTTCGCACAGTAATAGGGTCGAGCCCCGATCAGCTGTGGCAGGACCGCCTGGCGGCCATCATCACGCGGACGATATCGAGCTGGAGCACTCCGAGGTGACGAAGGAGAAGGAAGCGAACACGATGCTGGCCAAAAAGAGTCCCCGGAAGCCGATGACGGCCGTCGCCTTCATGGTGGTGCTGGGAGACGGGCTTCACAACATCACGGATGGGCTGGCGATAGGGGCTGCGTTTGCAATCGACCCCGTCACCGGACTGGCGACCTCGTTCGCCATCCTCTGCCACGAGTTACCACACGAGTTGGGCGACTTTGCGCTTCTCCTGCAAACCGGTGTCAGCATCCGGAGGGCCATCTTCCTTAACATAGTATCTTCGGTCCTGAGCTTTATCGGTGAGTGAACAGAGTGCGCTTGGGGCCGCCAGACATCAGCAAACTAATTTGTCGTTTGTGCGTCTTACAGGAATGGCCCTGGGATTGCTGCTGACTGGACTGCACGAGTCGGTCGTTAGCTGGATCTACGCGGGAACGGCTGGCACATTCCTGTACATCGCACTGTCGGATCTGGTGCCGGAGATGCGAAACGATCTGGCCAACAGCGAACAGAAGCTGAAACTTATTTCTATTCAACTCGCAGGGCTCACACTGGGAGCCATAATTATGCTGCTGATAGCCCTGAACGAGGAAGCCCTTCAGCAGTTATTTGATTAGGTGCTAGGTAGTAGAAGACAATGTAAATAAAGATTTTATGAGATTTTTACCGCGAACGTTAACCATGCGCTTTAAATGTGTTTTCCCTATCGTCACAAACTAATGGAGCACGCGTCTCGTGTTTTTCGGTAACATTCCTACAATTACAGTTTCAAACGGCAGTCTTCGTATTCAAATGAAATATTTCACACGGCGTAACGCGGATAACGTGTGTTGTAACGCAACAATAAACCGCGGCTGTCAAACAAGTCGATCTGTCATTGCTTTCTGTTTTGTTTTTAAGTTTTAGCTCCCCAGATTAAATTTTACTATTCCGTTTGTTTTAAAATGCTCGATAAAGTGAAGCACATTATTTTAGTGCTGTCCGGGAAAGGCGGCGTGGGAAAGTCTACGGTCAGCACCCAACTTGCGCTGACACTGGCAGAAGCCGATCACAAGGTTGGGTAAGAAGCTCGGTGTGCTCTTATCGTTATCGCTCAATTCGGTCTTTGTTCGCTCAGGTTGGTCTCCTGGACATCGATCTTTGTGGCCCGTCCGTCCCGTTTCTGCTCGGCCTAGAAGATCACGATGTCCACCAGTGCGATGAGGGATGGGTGCCGGTATACACGAGTGCGGAGAAAAAGCTCGCCGTAATGTCGATCGGATTTCTGCTCAAAAGCCGCTCCGATGCCGTTATCTGGCGCGGTCCGAAAAAGACGGCCATGATCAAGCAGTTTCTCGACGACGTGAACTGGGACGAGCTGGACTACCTGATTATCGACACACCGCCGGGCACTTCGGACGAGCACATTACCGTGATGGAGTGTCTGAAGGGGGTCAACACGGACGGGGCGATTATCGTGACCACACCGCAAGAGATGGCCGTCGAAGACGTCCGAAAGGAGGTTACCTTCTGCAAGAAGACGGGAATCAACATACTCGGGATTGTGGAGAACATGAGCGGATTCGTGTGTCCACACTGTTCCGAGTGTACGAACATATTCTCGTCCGGCGGCGGAAAACTGTTGGCCGAACTGGCCAAAGTGCCACACCTTGGCACGCTTCCCATCGACCCGAGGGTGGGCCAGTTGGCTGGAACGGGAAAAGCGTGCGTCCGGGAACTACCAGACTGTACGACGACCGAAGTTTTACACAAAATTGTTGGCACGATAACGGCCGGAGGGCAATAAAACTGGAGTACTAAAACTATGAACGCCATTATGCTTTATTGTGCATTATGCGATCGTGCTGACACCCATCGGGGTCGATCAATGCTGATCGCGCACCGTCACTT
The DNA here is from genome assembly GCF_943735745.2 of Anopheles bellator. Taxonomy (NCBI): domain Eukaryota; kingdom Metazoa; phylum Arthropoda; class Insecta; order Diptera; family Culicidae; genus Anopheles; species Anopheles bellator. Next base: position 730,512 of record NC_071285.1, on the reverse strand, counting down.
TGTGGTAGTAATGCGGCGCAATCTCCGGTAGCCAGCTCTGCTGTATGACGGTTATGTCCTTCATGAACAGCTTCGTCGTGTGGATGAGCTCACAGAAGACGACCCATTGCGGTTGCTGCTCGGTGTACAGTGCGGACAGCGGGTGTATGCTTAGCTCCGTGTTGCCTCGCACCGTCCGATACACGCCCGAGTGGTGCAGATAGGCCGCGTACGGGAAGAACCCTGCCACGATGCACCGACAGAGAGTTTCCACGTTCCCGCCACACGACAGCAGCGGAATGTTCAGTTCACGCTCGAGCGACGCCGTTAGTTGGGTCTTAATTTCGTGCGCACGCTTCAGATTCCGATAGATGAGGAAGTTGCGTCCGCAAAACTCCTTCGTCCGGCCGCTCTCGACGAACGCACAGTACACGTTGAGTAGCGTCACCAAATCACCTTCGGCTACCTCGAAGTTTCGCTTGGCGATCCGCCCCCGGATCGCGGCCTGCCCACCGGCCGGCTTCGAGAACACCGATTGCACCTGCAGCATCGCGATGATGACGAGAATTTCTTCCGAGCAGCCCATCTCGCCCGCCTTGTACAGCATCTTGGCCATCATCGGCGGAATGGCCATTTCGGCAAGAAAGTAACCGACCGGGGACGTGAGTGTGCCGTCGGCATTGAGCGCCTCCAGAGCGTACAAGGTTTCGAGGCATGCGAGCAGATTCTTGGCCGGTGGGGCCGACGGGAACGTGAAGCGAAGAATGTTGTCAATGCCAAGCGCCTTCAGGTATAGGACGGTGCTGCACAGGTCCGAACGGCGCATCTCGGGCGGGGTGTGCTCCGGTAGCTTCTTCCATTCGGCCTCGGTGTAAAGTCGGTACACTTTCCCGCTACGGATGCGCCCGGCACGGCCGGCACGCTGTTCGGCCGCCGCCTTACTTAGGGGGACCACCACCAAGCTGTCGGTCGTGCTGTCGGCCGAGTACCACTTTAGCTTTACGAATCCACAATCAATCACTGGAAAGGGAACGGAACGGAAGGTTAGAAGTCGGCACTAGCGGCGGCTCACCGGAACATACCGTAAACGATACCCGGGATGGTGACGGACGTTTCGGCAATGTTCGTTGCCAGCACCACCTTCCGGACCCCTTTCGGTGGCCCGAAGAACACTTTCAGCTGGTCCGTGTTGGAGAGCGTGCCGTACATCGGGAGAATCAGCATATCCTCACGGCCGGCCGCTTCCTGATGCTCGCACAATAAATCGAGCGCTCGCAGGACCTCTTCCTGGCCGGTGAGAAACGCCAGCACGTCCCCCTTCGGTTCCGTGCGGTGTATCTTCATCACCGTTGCGACCGTTTCCTTCACATAATCCGGACACGGCTCGCGCAGATAGAACACTTCCTGAGGGTACATCCTTCCTTCGACGGTCAGTATGACGGCAGTGTCTGGTTGGGTGCTCCGGGCCGGTTTAAGATTGAAAAAGTCACGAAACAGTTCCGCGTCTACCGTGGCCGACGATACGATGATCTTCAGCTGCGGTCGCTTGCGGGCAATCTTCTTCAGCAGACCGAGTGCCGTGTCGGTGAGGGTACTCCGTTCGTGCGCTTCGTCGATCATGATGACGGCGTACTGGGTTAGGAGCGGATCGGCCAGCATCTCGCGCAGCAGAATGCCCTCGGTCATGTACTTTATCTTCGTCTGATCCGGGTCACACTTTGCGATGAAGCGGATCGCCACGCCCACCGTTTCGCCGCACAGTTCGCCCCGCTCCGAGGCGACCCGATCGGCCAGCGTGATGGCCGATATCCGGCGGGGTTCCGTGATGCCAATCAAGCCCTTCGAGTGCCATCCGAACTCGTACAGGTACTGTGTCGAGGAAGAATAACGAAAAAGAATTGGCTGAACACTAACGGGACTCCGAAGACGGGCACGGGCAATAAATTCCGATTCGGAACTGAACACATTTTCGAACGAATGTACAAGATTTCAGTTTTATTTCCATTTCTTTATCTCTCGATGAAAGGGTGATAACATCCATGAAACGATTAGTTACAACAGTTCAGACCGCAAACGACCCAATGCTTTGTTGCTCCCGAACGGAGCTCCAGGGAGCGGTGGCAAGATCGAAAGGAAAACACTGGTGACGCAAACGAATACGTGTGTACAGGTAATGGAGACGCCTGGTCACTTTTAAAGTCGACGTTGGCCAACTAATTCTACCCCGCCGCTACTTCCCACAGCGGTCCCCCCGGCTGCAGATAGATCGAAGTAAAACGATACGCTTATAGAAAGTGTTCTTTCGAACTAAAATACGTAGAAAATCACCGGGACCGGGCGTGCCACCCTCGGAAATCTCTCAAACAATATCACTCGATGATTGTGTGGATATAGGCTGACGCTTTCTGATCGCGCGGTGATCAACAAACACACTGTACAACACTCACACGCACACGCACGCATACATACGCACCACCCACCCGAAAGCGTAACATTTACACACTAACTTGACAGATAAAATACATTTAGCAAACACAATCATTGATGTAACACACCGCAGTGATAAAGGCTCTCTTGTTAATCTTCCCCTTCGCTTCGTCACGATTCAGCTACCGAGTTCCTCGCTCGTGTGGGGGTCTTTGCCCCACTTTGGGCAAGGCTCCCCGCATATAATCCCACTTTGCCGCAGAAAAAACGGTTCAGCGTCAACTTTTCCCTAACTCTCTAAAGCACATCGCTTTGGCGATGCTCTAAGGTTCTACAGTTACAGACGCAACGAGCTCAAATAGACAACACGTGCTCTAGAGTTCTCCCGGCGACCCGCATCCCTCTTTCTCACTCGTTGCTTGCGTGCGAACTCAAGCTAAGGCCTGTGGTAGATTGGTGATCCGCGATCCAGCGCTCCGGCGGGTCTTCGAGAAGCCACACACAGGTACAGAAAGGTGGCGCAGAGGACGGCGACGTGCCACAAACACACTCTCTCTCTCTCTATCTCTCTTCCTCTCTCTCGCTCTAGGCCAATCACAAGGAGCTGTTGCTGGCGGTGAGCGACTTGTAGATGAACGTCTGGACGCCCAGCAGGTGCATCTCGGCGACGCTGATGATCACCAGGAGGGCCACGTAGCCGGAGTACTGCACCAGGCGCAGGTACTCCCACAGCTTATCACAGAAGATGCTCAGCAGCAGAAAGTGGAGCAGCGCGTGCACGTTGAAGATGCGCCACAGCCAGGCGATGCAGAAGAAGCCGGTCGAGCGGAACACGGACTCCTGGTGCAGGTACTGGGTCGGCGTCACGTTCTCGCGCTCCAGCATGTCCTGGTAGATCGCGATGTACCGGTTCCAGCCGGTCGAGCTCAGCATCAGCATGCCGGTGTAGCAGAGCACCTTCCGGGCCACCTTCTTCGTCGTGACCTTCACCTTGTAGATGACGCCCGACTCGGACGAGCCCTTCGACTCCGCCACCGGGATGATCGACTGCAGCTGCGTGTAGCCGCGCCGCGGTGGATTGTTCTTCAGAAACACGAACGCCCCGATCATCAGCGCGATGCAACCGAGCCCGTCGCAGATGCCGTCGATGTAGTACCCGGCCGACCCGATGTCGGACCGTTCGCCCCGGATGTTCTTCTTCGCCCGGGCCACGTGCCCATCGAGATCGTCCAGGAAGGTGCGGAACTGGAACAGCACCACCCCGATGCGCCGGTAGCCGAGCGAGTCCGAAGCCACCATCCGGCCGGCCGCAATCGCCACGAACACGTGGAACGTCGAGATCATGTTGGGCGTCACCAGGTCCCCCTTCGAGAAGCCGGCCACATTGTCAACGATCGTGGCGATCGGTGCGAACAGGTAGTGGTTGGTGTGATCCAGCATCATCGCCTTCACCGTGACGTCGCACAGCGGGTTCAGGTCACAGCCAACCCACGCCACGTCCTCGTACCGCACGACGTACCGATTGAGCTGCTGCGGCACCGACGACGAGGATGGCGGTGCCAGCAGCGGGGCTGTCACCGTGCTCGGGTGACTCCCGCCCGGCACCGGCTTCAGCAGCAGCAAACTGCTGTTGGCCGCATTGAGGAACGGGTCCGTATCGCGGATCGGGTAGTCCTGGATGCGGATATACAGGTTCACATCCATCCACGCGAAAAACACGATCAGCAGGAAGAGCAGCGACAGCAGAATTTTGCTGACCTGCGAACTTGGGCCAACCATTTTCGGGGCCTCCACACACTGTTGGGTCTCTACTACACTTAACAAAACCTTATCCGCCACAACGCGCGCCTCTTATAACCCGTGGCCAGTTTGCGATGGGAAACTATTGGCCAACCGCGACACACGGCACTCCGATGCCCAGCGCTACTGCACTACAACTAAACTACAACCGCCGCCGACCATTCAGGCAGCCAACGCTCCGTCGCTCGTGTAGGATGGGGTGTGCGGGGGGAGAATTGGCGGCACCGAGGGGGTTCTGTGGCCGCGTCCTCCTACACCACCACCACCGGCACGAACTGAAACGAAACAGAGAGAGAGAGAGAGAGCGGGTTGAGTCATAGGCGAACGGTGGCGTAGTGCAGAGGCAGGCCGAGTGCCGTGTGTGTCCTTCGGGTTATGCTGCGTGTGGGGATTATGATACAAAAAGCCGTCAGCCGTCCCTCTGCGGGGCCACGCGGGACAGAATGATATTCCTTATCATGGCCTTGCTTGAGCGGCCACCGGGCATGAATTAGTTACTATTTTGTTAACAAATTCATCAAAAGAACGCTCCCCCGGAAAGCATTGTTGCCGTTTCAGGTGTTCATTACTTTATGGAAATAAAAGTAACATCAAACGCGTATCGCAGCTTTCCCATCACCGTTTGAGCGCAAAAAACGGGGGGCCTCTGCTTTCATAGATTGTCCTATTCCGATTCCGTCACACAAGACGTAGTAAAAAAAATCCGACAAAAAGGCAGCTCAATTCATAATGCATCGTCTGACAAAGGTACAACGGTGCTAACCGGTGAGGGAGGCCTCCACAACCCGCGGCCCGGTCGCCGACAAGCTGGGAACCATTGGGAATGCAATTTGCATAAGTGAGACATTCCCCTGGAGGCGACCAGGCCGTGTCCCTGGAACAGAAATTTATAGTGCACCACAGAACACACGCCACGCCCGCTGGGCTAGCCGCTGAAGGACGATTCCGGCCTTCGCCGAATCCTTGACACGAGCACGCTTCGCGGTTCACTGGGAAGTGTCCCGGCAACTCTCGAAAGGTAATGTTCTTCCCCCTCACCAAAGTGCCAAAGTGCCACTTCCAATCCTTTCAGTCTGGTTGCCGCCTTGTCCCGCCGGGAACACGATGTCCCAGGCACTAGGCTCGCGGGTAAACATCAATTCTGCTGACTTTTCAACATTTCTGTCCGGGCCGCTTTTGCTGTCCTGCTTGTACCACAATTTTCCATTCATCCACAGCCGATCCGATCCATTCACAATCGAGCACATTCCGGGTTCCGTTTCCGAGGCCTGCAGGCACCGAGTCCTAACTGAATAATGTATGGTGACAGACAGGGTTCGAACGGTTCGATTGGGACGGGAAAATGTGGGTCTGACAAAAGGTCCACAGAGGTCCAATTACGCGCTCTGCCCAGTAGGAAAAGTATTAATCTAATACCATGCTGATGGTCAGTGAGCAACCAATAATTTAGTTACTTCATGTAATGTTCTGTAGCTTAGTGTCACTCTTTTCAGTCCGGTTCCGTGGGCTTTAAGTTGAGCGCGGATTGATAAGATTATACAACACATAGCTCTATATGCCACGAATTTTAACTTCAATAACTCGGTAGTTTGTTTGTTTGAAATACATTCAGATGGACGGACTAACCCTTCGAACTCTAACCCTTAATATCGTCGCAACATATCCTTTTCAGAAGAGGTTTCTCCTCCTTTTTTCCTTCTTTTCCTTGGGCATAAGGATTTGTTTGAAAAGCACAGCATTCGTGTCGACCATCGTTCGCCAGCATAAATGCGTTGAAAGATACCCAAAGCGCGACGAGACACACAAACAGTCCACAAGACTGTTGGCCACTAACATTTTGTTGGCATTTTTGGAATCCTACAACTTCCTCCGTGTTCCACGCCAGGCGGATTCAGATTTCGCTCATAAATATTTCACACCCAAAATCCGACACCCCCCCCGCCGGCAACATCGTCGTTCCGTCGGTGGCGCCGTTCCCCGGGGCGAGCGAATCCGGCCAAAAGGATAACGCAGGAAGCGTCATAAACTGTTGATAGTCGCACCATAAATAGTTTAGACCGTCCGTCCGACCGTCGATCGAAAGAGTTTCCGTTCGGCGTATTATGCCGTGCAGCACGGCAGGCACGGCTGTCAAGTGCCGCGGGGTATCGAGGCACACAAAAAGCCGAATCTACCGCCGGCGAAGGATCCTAAAAATAGGTTTCGGTGCACCATTAGTGGCCGATTGGATGACGTAGAACGGACGCATGGAGCTGAATAAAAACAACCAACCGAGACACTTCCCTCCCGATGGCGGATCCCGTTCTTTGTTGGCGTCCTTCTATCGCGACGATCTGTCGCTGGTACTTGTTCGGTACTCATAAAGTGCCAGAAATAGACGAACCACCGACGTCCGGTGGTTCGTTCGTAGCACGCTAATGGTTGTTTGAGGACACTTACAAATCGTCGAGATTGGCCGATAAGCGTTGACTCATTATCGCTACGAATCGTGGCGATGGCCAGGTTGACGTTTCTTCGAAATGATAAGTTCCGAACAAAAATTACACCATTTTTTACACCCAACCAATGGCCAAACAGAGCAGGGAAACAATGTTCGAAGAGTCTACAAATTGTACAATTTTTAAATTCTGCTTCACACAAAAAACGAAGTGGTGCATACTCAAAACGTGATCGTGATAATGTTTAACGATCGAGAGAAAATCGACGACTGCTCCATCTAATGAAAGCTAAACAAAAGCATTACAATGTAACGTTTATGCTGAATATTACGCATCGTAATGGGAGTCAAACGATAGTTGTTTGGAAAGAGCGCGCCACGTTTCTGCCATTTCACCAACATTGTTGTGCAACGAACACCACCAACGTGCGGGGCGTGCGTCACGGGATTGTGGCCATCAAATTTAACTGCAAAACGTGCAACGGTGTACACCACCCCCCTCAATCGCGTGACCTCACAGGAAGTCAATTACAATTGATACTCTTGCTAATAGACAATTTAATAGTTGGCTTCGGAACGCGCCCGTATCCGTGACAGGTGTGGGTTTGAGAGACGAGAGAAACTTGACCTATCGTAGCGAACTACTCTCTCCTATCATGCCAATTAGCGGTGACATCACCGGCCGGCCAGACCAACAAGACCTTGACCTCGCGTCTATCAGACAAACCTGGATGACCCAGCTGGACCTAGCGAACGAGAAGTCGAATCATTACGATGATGACACGGCAGCACCGACACGTCCGCCGGTTGGCCAATAACGGGTGATAACGGGTGAGCGAAAGTACACTATCGCCAAATGCCACGTCAAACGTGTAACGTATCTGCGGCCATTACCGCCACTTAGATGACTTATCGTTCGCTCTGAATCATTTGTTGTCTTTTTGCTGATGAATCGCGTTCGACAACGATGTCTGACCGACACACGCGGTGTTCCGGTTGCCGCGGAGAGTTTGTTTATGTTTCGCTTCCGGCGCGCACGGAGTCGCGAGTCAATGAACCGAAGAACCAGTATGCAAAAGCAGATAACAACGAACTACGGAATCATCTTCAAACAGGCCCCGTTTCTTAATGATTCGAGTGTTCATCATTTAAGTATGTTAATTTCACTGTGTTTGACTTACCTGTGGTACCTGCGTGCTTTTGCCGGACCCGGTCTCCCCTACGAGCACGAGCGTCTGGTAGTTCTCGAGGCAGTACAGTATCTGATCGCGGTACTGGCGGATCGGAAGACGTTCCCGCTGGGCGGCGAGCGCTAGCGATTGGTGGGCGTTAAACACGAACGATGTTACGTGATCGTCCGATGGTGCGGCGTCCCGTTCCGAGGCGAACGACTCGTCATCTGCCAGAGCGAGCGAAGGGGGATTAGAGAAGATTATTAACATATGCGTTTCCCATCGAAAACGGAAGGAAGTGTACGATTAAATGGCACACCGATAGGAGCACAGCGTGAGTACCGCGTGATTACAGGGTAGGATGGTACAAAACGGCCCGACGCCGGTCACGATTTGCACGCAAAACAGCAGGGGGTCACCAACCGAACACTGAACGACCGCTCGACTGTCCCGCCGGACGAACCCGATCGAGGCGGGTTGAAGCGCGAAACTAATTCAATTACAACTTACCGGCCGCTAGGCACTGGAGCGCCTCTAAGCGTGAACTGTGCCCCGTAACGAAAGGAACCAACACACACGCATGGTGTTTTATCAATTAACAAGCAGTGTGTTCCCGGCGCATGATAAGACAGTCGCGAAATATACCGAAAACGGCCAATATACACTCTTATCGGTACCTGGCGTACCTCGCCTTCGGTGCGGTAACAAGGGTCACACAAACACATTGGCCAGACACCGTTGCTGTGTGTCTGGGGCGGCTGGGATTCTGGGCTTATCAGCTCGCGGGTCGTGTGTGACGAAAGATTTAGAGCGCACAAACGCACGAAACCCTGGGAATAGTAAGCTTTTTGTTATCTTTCCGGATAAAGGGGACCGACCCCACATCGCGTATCAATCGATTATTAAGATTGCGGCAACGCACGGAATTCCTCGCTTATCGGTGACTTATCGGCACGGCGAAGGTGCCAACTCACGGTGACATACTTTACAGGTACACGTTCGCCGTTCACTCGGGACAACAGAACTTCGTCGGGTGCCCGTTGCACAACTCCTCAAACACTCGCCATCTCTGTCTCGATCGCGGTTCGGCCGCGAATTCGGATCGACGAAAGGGTATCGACCGTGCGATCGCGCGTGATCGACCCAAAGCACGACGTTGGCATTGAAACGGAGATTCCTCAGTCATCATTAGGTATTCTGAAAGCGATTTTTGTCATCTTGGGTGTCCACGATGGCGCGCGTTGTCAGTGAACCCAATGGGAAGTGATAAACGGCGGGGTTATTCAGTAAAATAACCTAAAACGATACAACAAACTGTTGAACATACTAAAGACCCGCGATCCGGTTTGGCGTGCATGTACGCACTTAACATTCAAGGTTCAAGTTCAGGCGGAAGGTCTGTTCGAAACGCGGACCACTCGCGATCGCGAAAACCCTTTGCGAACCCCACAGACACACGCGCGGTTTACACAATTGTGCGAAAATGGGTGGTAACTGTTTGCCGGTGGTCGGCTAACAAATTGAATTAGCTGCCAGTGGGTGAGTGGGGCGCGCATCAACGAGAACTGCTGTACGCGATTTCTGCAACACCTGGCGGTCGGTTACTTACCCGGTTTGAGAAACTTCGGCCCCCTGCTCATAGTCTACTGCGAATCCGGTTTTGAGGGGCCGATACTTTACGCTGCCGGGCTGGAAATGTTACAACCGCCTACTCTGTTGGATCCGTTCCCAGCACAACGAATATTTCTGGACCGATGATGGAGCTCGTTCGATGATGTCACGCGACAGCGATGCTCGCCTCGGTCTGCTGTTTGCCGCTCAAGACGGACGCTGGTTTCTTCTCCGGTTCTTTGTACTTGAAGTTTTGCGCGTTTTATTTGCCCGCTCGTTCGGCCGTGAAACGGTTGAAATGCTCCGACGGGAAAACGGCGTGTGCGGTGTCCCGCATATTCAGGTCAACAGCAACGCCTGGCGCTCCGGATCGGATGTTTTTTTCGCGTTCTATCGCCCCGGTTGGTTCGCGTTTCGTTCTCACACAATCGCACAAAACACCAACACTACGGCCGCAACATTCCACCGCGTATCGGAACCGTTTTTTGCACCCCTTTTCCCAACGATACGCTCGAACGCACCGCGAATGACTTTCGATGAACTTCACCAAGCGCCGTGTGCCGCGTCTACGATACGGCTTTCTTTTTACCCGTCGATAGCCCTCCGGAGCGCCGGAATTTGCTGGTTTGCGGGTTTGCTTTCGCGGCGAAGGGTTGAACACTCTTAATGCCACTTGCCGCGTTCGCGTTTAGCGCCGTTTCCACTGGATTGTTTCGAGATGAATCGTGCCAAACAATTTCCGAGAAACGAAAATAAACATGGAACAGAAAACCGTGTGCTGAGAGACGAGCGCGGCGAGTTGACGGAATGCGGAGCTCGGCGCCCGTTTGACAGTTCCGGAGCGTGTTTTTGGTGTTGGGTTCAGCGATTCATATTTCAAACTGGCGGCTTCCCAATTGTGTGAAGCACAGCCAAACGGAGGGCAATTTAGCCTGACTAACATCAAGAAGACACACCAACTTTCGGTCGAATTAATTCAATGGCCAGTAAGATGATGTACGGAGATTTTGGTAATAAACGGAAGCTTCATCGTCAAGCGGCATTTGAGCCGCCCGGCCGTTGGGCGGCTGCTTAAGCGGTTTGTTTACCTTTTGTTCCCGGTGCTGTCATGTCGCCAGTAGTTTCTTTCCGTAGCGCTTTTTCGCAAAGTTTCAAAACTTTACCATGTCCGATGTGGAAGATCCGGTAGAACGGATGCTCAAAAACACCGGCTGCATCGAGCTGCACCACAAAGTACAGGTAAGGGGACTCGGAGACACTATCGGTATGCTTCGCGTTAATTGCCCTACCAAACCTTCTTCAGGAGTGCATTGCCGGAACCGGCGACTGGCGGCTCTGCCAGGACGCGGTGAAAGAGTTCAAACTGTGCATGCAAGACTACACGGCCAAGCAGTGGGCAAAGTACGGTGATAAATGAAAGCGTTCCGGGCACTGTTCGCCTGTCTGCGGGGCGATCCGATGAAGATGGTGCTGGTGGTGCGCACGGATTTGGGTTTGCGGAAGGGAAAGATAGCGTCACAGTGCGCCCATGCGGCCGTTCTGTGCTGTATGCGCGCCACTGCCGCCGGGTCCGGCAAAGCCAAGCTCGACTCGTGGCTCCGGCAGGGCCAACCGAAGATAGTGCTAAAGGTTGACGGCCTGGAGAAGATGCATTTACTGACGCAACGGGCCAAGGCCGTGGGAGTGATCACTGAAACAGTTCGCGATGCAGGCAGGACGCAGGTGGCCAGCGGGACGGAAACCGTTCTCGGGCTGGGACCGGAGCGCAGCGAAGTGATCGATGCGTTAGTGGAGAACCTAAAGCTGCTGTAGTAAGTTTGTAAATAGATTGCTGTTAGTTAACAATTAGAACGGGAAGCGAATTTCATCCGAAAAATGGTTTACCGGTGATGGGTTTAACTCTTCCGTCCAATGTCCAATGTATGTAATGGGGCGTTTAAACAGGCTTCAAAAAATAACAGAAACTCGAGGTGTCGGTCGCTTGCAACGTATTATGTTCTTTAAAGTCTGAGCTCTTGTTTATCGGTTCAGTTCTTTATCGTATCTGATTGCATTTGCCCAAGAAAAAGGGCAGAGAACGCTTCTCGGCAAGTATTTGCATAACACTTCGCGCGCATTGTCGACGGGGACAAAGAGCGTGCGTCCGCAGACGGGATCTTATTTCAACGAAAACAAGCAAATGAGGTCTACCCACACACAAAAAAGGTCTTCGCATTCCGTTGCACCAAGCCGATGCAACAATGCACTTTCTGCACGTCGACACAATTACTTTCGCTTTTTTACTCCCATTCTGCGGAACGCCAAGGATCCGCTCGCGCGTTCGGCCAAGAAATGCGAAAGACGCCGCGAGAACACAAAATCTTCGACTCAACCGAAGGAGAGAGTGAGATCGATGTTAATTAACGCACTTAATCCACATCCGTTCGTGTGGCGCGATCATAGATCATACCACCACCAGCGCTCAGCGTGCATCACGCGCGCGATCATATGGCGCAGTTGACAAAGAGAGTCGCACCCGAGTCTGGAAACGGAACGCTCCGCGTTTCTGTCACGAATACCAACAACCCTCTGGCCGCTGGAGATGTCCCCGGCTCATATGATCCGGACTCCAGTTCCCCGGTCCCCGGTTGAGTATCGGGTGGCGTTGCGGGGCACCGGAGCGAGACGGGTCGTCGATCACGTTTTGTCGGCTTCTCGGCCCACGGCGCGTCGATCAAGGGAACCGAGCGAACACACCCATACACTGGCCCGCGGGTTGCTTCCGCTTGACGGAGTGCGTGCGAGCTTCATCCGTCGCAGTTCAGCCGAACCCTTCGTCGAGCGACAACCGTTCCGCTGAGTGTGAAATGAGCGTCCGTGGTGTGGTTATCTAACAAATTGGTGTTGTGTGGCGTTGTTGTGATAAGCTATCGTCAAATTATAACGGAGGGGTTAGTGCGCTTTTCTGATTCACCCTGCTCCCCTTGTAATAAGGGTGTAACCGAGCCGGGGTCGTTGAAGGACGGCGTAAACCGAACTAGGTAATCCCCGACTGATGGCCACGGTGCTGCACTGGTGTCATTGGTCCGAGAACCTTCGGCTCTGTACGCATCTCATTACGGGGCTTCGCAGGGATTTCCAGTGCAAGTCGTCCGCAGCTGGCAGCGTTTAATTTAAGTCGTCATTCTGCGGGCTCGAATGGTGTGCGGGTCCGGGGCCCGATCTGTAATCGTCAATTGAAGAGGCCTATTGTGTGCGCTGACACCGGCTGTGGTGCTGCGCGACCCCTGAGATCATTTGCCGTGACAGACCATTCATGGAATCTGTAGTTCTCGAGTGTGGGTGGCTTACGTTGCAGTGGCCACTCACCCGCCCCTCAGTGTCAAGGTGAATTCAGTTTCTGGACGAGTACACCGCCAGCACATACCGGGACGCTTTCCGAACTCATAGTTAATATTAGAAAATTATCTACGATTCCTGAGCTGTGATCGATAGCCTGGGCAGTTACTGGATTTCGGACGGCGTGGAGTTGACTTCGAAGAACTGCCAGGTCCAGTATCGTTATCTGTCGCAAACAAACCGGACCGGATTCCAACATCCTGAGCTTCTGATGTCGTAATCGGAACGACGAGATAGTACGTCAACTGTCCCAAGTATTCAAAGAGAATAGAGATGTAACCGTCTCAAGAGAAAGTTAGAACCTTGTAGAGTCCACAGGAATAGTTCCATATTCTCATGATGTGCCTGCTTCCTTGTTTGCAAACACGATGACCAGTCCAACGGTCCCGGTGAACCCGGCGTGACCCTTACTGCTAACTACTCTCTTATCTCTTCGCGTTGAATGGACACCGTGCGGCAGAGTGCGATCCTCCATCGGCAGCTGATGTCTAGAACCCGAATGTAGGTTGAAACTGATATAGGTAGACATGATGCCAAAGTCCAAACAATCTACACCATGGTGTCCCGTATCATCTTCCGAGACGTCTCGCATGGACTATGAACGACGGGGCCAAGAATCGGGCACGGGCGACGAAACCATAACCTACGCGTAAGCATACGCCGAGCCAATCAGGCACGTCCGGTGGACTTTGCGCCACGACGGGTGATCGCGTCGCAACCGAGCCCCAATTGATCAGCTGTGGCGATCGTGCACTTTCAAGACGTATCTTCTTTCAGCTTCGTAACCACAGAAACCGCCGGCACGTGGTGAAATATCGGCCTGGCCTTAACCGTGCCCGTGCCCGTGCCAGGTTGACACGCATGTGGCACTAATCAAATTGCAAACCCATTCAACCTTCTAGCTCAGGGTGGTACCGTCTGGCTCGCGGTGGCGCGGCCTAATTAAATGCACCCCTGTACTTCCACGTCGAATGCCGGCATCAGACCGATATGCAAAGTGGCTGACGCTTCTCTTTTTTTTTCGTGCCCCATTTGCATTACTGCGCTAATCCTCGAGAACGACTAATCGGGTTCGTGTTTGAGGTCTGTTTGGGGTTAGCCCGTTCGGGAATCGGTCGCACTCGATCGGAGACGATCCCGTTCTTGCCGACCGTGTTGTGGCGTGCTGATTGTGCAATCAAGCACTTTATTTGCATTGGCTTATTGCACCTCAATTACAGTAATTGTAACTCACGTGTTAGTTCGCGCGAGCACTTCATCGCTGCGGTGGCCGTCACTGGCTCATTTGACGGCTCACAAATCTACAAAATCTCTATTTCTGAACAAACGTGGCAAGTCAACAATTTTTCGACAAATTGCATAACATTCTAGAAAATGCAGAGCGCTGAAAGGATTAGAGATAAGATCCGAACTTCTAATGATTGCTTATCAGCCTAAGTACAGCTAAGCGCTGGCTTGCGAATGCTGTTTAGGGGCGTACCTCTTGACCATCCGTTATCGTTAGACTTATTATCTCATTCAAATATTACGGAGGCTTACCAAATACTTTCGGAATGTAGCGAGACGACTTTTTGGCCGAGGCTAATAATTATTTTCTTCTTCTCTTCTAGCATCATCTACCCGGAACAGTTGATTACACTATCTGAAGCGCGGAAACGAATTGTCTCGATCCAAAGTCCCACTCGCGGGCGAGCATAGGGACCGGAATCAGGACCGGAACCCACCGACGACTCCGGAGTGCACTTGAAGCGGGGAAGCATTGGGAGGAAAGCAATCGCAAAACAAACTTCGCAAAGCTTCAAAATGTTGGTCGAGCTGAGTGCCAAACAAAAATTCCTGACGCTGTCCGGCATCACAGCTGTGGCGATGGCGGCGTCATTAGCGATCGGACAGAGATTGATACCACAAACGCTACTGACCGGTCTCTTTTTTTACCTCATATCCGGCGATCGACCGTCGACCGTGTACGCCTCCGTCCGTTCGCTGCCTCGGGATTTACGGTAAGCGTGTGCCGTACCGCAAAAGGGGTGGCCCCAGTTGCCAACCCTAGAATTAAGATTTGTTTCCCCCGTTTCGCCGAGTTTCTTCGCCCCAGTGGCCCACCGTTGATGATGATGATTTATGTCACCGTCCAAGCGGCCTGATGTTGATTGTTTCTAAGCAGCGACTAACACGATTCGTGTCTCCGCAGGAGCCGCCAGACAGAGCGTTCCGGTGTGGCTCGCGAAGGAATTGGTGTACATTTGCATGGTGCAGCCATGGCGCACTATCTCCCGGCGGGGAAGGTTCTCAAGGTTCTAGCGCTTTGCTTTAATGTACGGCATAATTTAACCGTGTCGTCGGGGCCACCTAGCTGCTCCGAATGCGGGGTGCACTTGTTAAACACTTGAATCGCGCTACTATTATGCTTCGCTCCGCATTCGTTTATCGCGCCGATGCTCAATACTCAACTCAACTCAATGCCAACCCAATGCTCGATGCTAATCTCTGCCAAACTTGCTAATCTTTTGCACTATTTAACGCATATTTGTGTCGTTTAATCGCACGACAAGCCGATTCGTAAATAGCCAAACGTATCATTAATCTTGTTAGCTTAACGCTCCGATTCCCGGCTAACGATAGGCGTAATACGCGCGTGCCGATGCCGATGTAGCAGTTCCCGTCGGTCAAGCATTGGCGCGATAACTTTGCATGGCTCGTTATTTACAGTTTCCTTTGCCTCCGCCATCACCTATGGTGCCGGCGTGTTGTGAATTGTCACTTGATCGTGGTTTTGATGAACTTGGACCGTGCGCGCCCAGGCCACACGCCATGCGACACTTTGTTTTCCTCCACTTACGGCCCCCCCACAACCGGGCACGGTGCAATTGATCACGCGATCATAAAATGTTCGCTCGTTAACGTTAGCGCATGTGCGCCTTTTTCGCAGAGACGGATTCTCGGATTCTAATGCGCTGACGAACGATGCCAAAAACCCGGGGGCCAGATGTCTGTGTCTCTGGGAAAGAACCTTGTTTTTCGCCGTTTCCTCACCGAATGTCTATCGTTTGCCTTTCCACAGCACGGCGGTCATCTTTCTCAAGCTCAACCTGTCACTGTACCGGTATGAACGGGCCGGTGCCACGGTGGTGCAAATCTTCGAGAGCGTCGTGGCCCGGCATCCCCAAAAAGCGGCCTTTCTGATGGACAACCGGCAGCTAACGTTCGGCGAGGTGAAGCAGCTAGTCGACCGCGTGGCCGCTCACTTCTATGCGAAGGGTTTCCGGAAGGGCGACACGATTGCGCTGCTCATGGAGACCCGCCTGGAGTATCCGTGCATCTGGCTCGGGCTGTCGAAAATCGGCATCGTAACGGCACTGATCAACTCGAACCTGCGCAAGGAAACGCTGCGTCACTCGATAGCGGTGGCTAATTCGAAAGCAATCATCGTTAGCACGGAGCTGGCCGGAGGTGAGTGATAATAGAAACTGTCAATCAATCATCCCAGAGCCACGCCGTGTCTTTGGGAACATGCGCGCGATTCCGATTCCGAGTTCCGCTTCCCCGAGATCTGTGCGCACACGCGCTCTCGCTCTCTCGCCTTCTGTCTTATCTCCGTGGATGAGGAATGGGTTCCGTTTGGCATCCCAGCCAGCCTTTTGGGTCCCACACGGGTTCGAGGGTTGAATTCTATCTAAAATGTGGTGAACCGAACCGTCCATTATCGGTCATGATGATATCGGCACTGTTTTGCAACCACACCGTCCAGCATCCTGCCGAGGCCTGGAAAGGGGATCTGTGTGATGTTAAGAAATTGGATTGATACCTGAGTTCCGAAAACAAAGCCACTTTTCGGACTGCAGCAGGAAAAAAGGCTTTCTACTGAAGGAGTCCTGTCCGAAAATGGACAGGTTTTTTCCGACCATTCTCTCGGATCAGCAGCCGGCCCCGGGTCGTACGAGTTTGCGGTCGAATCAGAGCGTGTGCTGTTTGTGGTACGCTTTGATAAGCAGCACCGGAAAAGAGGGAGGCCCAGTTTTGATGATTGACTTTCTTTCCCAACGTGTTCCGATCGAACGTCCGGCTGGAGGGGGCTGCTTGACGGGCTGATGTCGAAAGGAACGGATTTTGCGTTTTTAATTAGCCAACGGAATGAGTCCCAGTTTAGGAAGCAGGCATTTCAAAATGATTGCCATACAATTGATTCTCGATGATTGATTTTCGGATTCATTGTTGCTCGTTGAATCATTTCTAGTGTCTAATTGATATCATTTAATACGAAAATCTCTACCAAATTTTAAATTATTTATTTATTT
This sequence comes from Anopheles bellator, assembly GCF_943735745.2. Lineage (NCBI taxonomy): Eukaryota > Metazoa > Arthropoda > Insecta > Diptera > Culicidae > Anopheles > Anopheles bellator. The sequence goes on along the minus strand of NC_071285.1, from coordinate 713,413 downwards.
CCTGTTTTGAATTTCGAGCGGCATCTGAAGCCACCCGAAAAAGCTCTGTCTTGAAATAGCAGCGTCGTAGCTTCCCTTTTGTGCTGCTCAGTAATTAAGAAACCCCGAACGGACTCTATTCAGCGTGGCCGAGGGTTTGCGTGAGACACATTCAGCACACAAACGGCAGTCAATGCAAAGCTCCCATCCCTACCGGTGGCCCGGCATCACCCGGTGTCGGGCCACCGGTCGTCCCGGCCTCTCGACTCGCGCAGAAACATCGTTAATATTCCACTGTCTTTTGCAGCGATCGCCGAAATATACGAGCAGGACGGCATAAAAGGCTTACCGGTGTACCGGTTTCGCAGCGCAGACGACGAGGACGGAACCACCAATAGTGACCCATTGCCAGGTAAATGAGTTTTTATTCAATTGCACTCGATCGGAACCATCGGCGCCCTACGCCGCCATCCGGACGATGGTGATGATGGTGGTGGCCGATTCGCAAAACCTCTGACACCGCGCCAAAACCACCCGCTCTCGTTCCGACCCGCGCGTCGGGGCCGAACCCGGGGTTCGATGTCTTCCACAAACTTCCACCATCGCGCGAAGGTGCTTATGTTTTAAAGCTTCACCCAATAATCCCTCTTCCGATTCGCTTTCTTTCACTTCTTTATGTCTATTCACACACATAGGACCCGATGCCGGGTTCCGTTTGCGGAAGTTTCCCTTTCGGTTTGGTGGAACACAGTTTTTTTGTCTTGGGCCGTGGATGGCCCCATCTGCTTCTCCTTGCGGCGCGCGCTCATCAAACGCAACCGGCACAACACCTTGCCCGAGGATCCGATTTTCCCAGGCGGTTGCAACCGACGACGGAACGCTTAAGAATATTTCGGCCCCGTCATGCCGGTGAGGGGCGCGCGTCGGGAAACGCTCGGTGTCGCTGTCCGAAACCTCTGGTGTTTTCCCATAAATTGCACACATCTCGAATTCCGATGATGTATATTCTTGTGCTGTTCGTCGTTCGCTCCACCGCAAGCTTTCGGGGTCGTCCTGCTTCACTCCGTCGGTTCCGTTTCTTGTGGCACATCGTCGGGCCGCTTCTAACGGCGTTTTATCACCTTTCCATTAACCGGGCGGTGAAGTTCTCTGAACACGTGCGACCGGCGCGAACAGTGGGCTCTCCAGCCGGTGGGATAAGGTTGCCCAAAACTGATTCGATCCCTTAAATTAATTATCAGCCTCACTGCGGCTGGATGGTTCCACTAGACTATGCACGAAGCAAGTTTCAATTTTTTTCAAATCCACTTCCTTTTGTGGGCACTTTGGCCAGAGTAAGTGTGTCCCGGTGGTGGTCGCAGCTGAGACGGTGGCGACCACATGTGCTCGCACCTCATCGTGTGCGTGAGTTCTGCGTATGTGTCCGCTGGAAGGGCGTTTTAATGCGATACGATATAATTGATAATCATAAATCATCTTCTCACATGCGAAAATTTTTCTGTTTTAGATGCCGAAGATTTAAGGCTCAGCGCGGACGGCGGTGGCTCAAGCGTAGATTTAAGCGCCATCCCGAATGATATATCACCGAAAGATAAATTGGTTTACATCTATACGTCCGGCACGACCGGTATGCCAAAGGCGGCCGTCATCACGAACCTAAGGTAAGGGATGAGTATTTCTTTAAGGCGTTGGGATCTTTTTGTTTGATTACTTCTTCTTTAACGATCTTCTATCTAATTCACAAAGATTTGATAACAATATTTATTCATTTACACTACACTAACTATTTCGCGCGACTTTAAAAAATAATGGGAAAAGCATGATGGAATGACCACCCCCGGATGATGAAGCGCCTCTGGACACTCTGAGCCACTGAAAAATGGTGCTCTAATAGTGTCATACAGTACTTCGTTCGATCATCCTTCTACTCGCGGACAAAACCATTTCGGTTGCGAAAATCCGTTCACCCTCTGACGGATGACGCTCATAATGCTTCTCGGAAGCGGTCCCACAATCTCGCACCGTCCCTTTGGCCCTTAGCACCGTGGGAACCGCGATACACGTTCCAGCACGCGTTGTCTTGCCTGTTTGTCTTCCGTTGGCAAACCGGGAATCCCGGTGGCCATTTACTATACCACCGCCGCTGCTGTTGCTACAGTTGGCTGTGTTGTGTCCTTCGGACCGTGTCCGATAATTTTTCTATCACTTTCATCATCTCCGCCATCGCGGCCAAGTTCCTATCCTTCGCTGGGGCGAACCCACAACGTGAACGATTTGGTATTTATCATCATTCGCCTTCGCCTCGCGCAGGTACACCTTCATGGCCCTCGGGTGCTATTATATGCTGAGCTTCCGCGATGACGACATCATTTATAATTCATTGCCGCTTTATCATTCGGCCGGCGGCATGATTGGCGTCGGCAGCGTGGTGCTGTGTGGTTTGACGGCGGCCTTGCGCAAAAAGTTTTCCGCCTCCAACTTCTGGACCGATTGCATCCGGCACAAGTGTACGGTGAGTGTTCCCGGTGGGGGGAGGGCACGAGATTAAGGGGGTCCCACGTTCTTCATTCTCACGCTTCTCTCCGTTCCACGTGTGGCGCTGAACAGGTGGCGCAGTACATTGGCGAGATCTGTCGATTCGTGCTGATGACACCGCCCAAGGCGACCGACACCCAGCACAGTGTGCGGCTAATGTTCGGCAACGGGTTGCGGCCCCAGATATGGCCACAGTTCGTGTCGCGCTTCAACATTGCCCAGATTGGCGAGTTTTACGGCTCCACGGAAGGCAACTCGAATTTGTGTAAGTTTCCACCGGAAAGTTGCTTGAGGCCATTTCGTGACGGATCTTACCTTACTTTTTCGACAGTAAACATCGACAACACGATGGGGGCCGTCGGATTTGTGCCGAACTTTGCCAAAGCCATCTACCCGGTCACGCTGATAAGGTAAATTTCCCTTTTGCCACAGTGACAATTAAATGACTCATTAACCCCTGTGGCCGTCACACTTTTCTATCAGATGCGATGAGGAAACGGGTGAAGTTATCCGCGGCGGGAACGGTTTCTGCATCAAGTGTAAACCGGGAGAACCGGGCGTTTTCGTGGGGAAGATCAACCCGAAGAAGGCACTCAACTCGTTCGTGGGCTACGCTGACAAGGCAGCCTCGGAAAAGAAGGTCCTCCACGACGTGTTCCGCACCGGCGATATCTATTTCAACTCGGGTGACATCCTGGTGCAGGATCTGCTCGGTAACTATTACTTCAAGGATCGAACGGGCGATACGTTTAGGTGAGTGGCGCCGCACGCGTTGGCCGCACGGGTTGACCGCACGGGTTGATTCTCAATGTTCCCTTGCTTGCTTCCCGGTTCAGATGGCGCGGTGAAAACGTAGCCACGTCGGAGGTGGAAGGCGTCATCACGACGATTGTGGGGCTGAAGGATTGTGCCGTGTACGGAGTTGACGTAAGTCGCCTTAGAATGATCGCGCGCGTTCCGAAACTTACGAATACGATTCCATTCCTGAACAGATTCCTGAAATCGAAGGTAAAGCGGGCATGGCAGCTGTCGTGGATCCGGAAGGAAAAGTGGACATGGAGCAGCTGGCGGCCGGCATTCGGGCCAGTTTGCCCCCGTACGCGAGGCCACTGTTCATCCGTGTGCTCTCGGAGGTACCGATGACGACCACGTTCAAGCTGAAGAAGCGTGAACTGCAGGTGGACGGATACGATCTGGGCAAGGTGAAGGATCCGATCTACTACCTGCAGAGCAACGGCACGTATCGATTGTTTACGCCGGAAGATCACGAAAGCATACGGAGCGGCAAAGCGAGGCTATAAGCACACGGGTTGTGCCGTTATGGGGGCCTACAGAAGCTGTACGCGGAGATACTCTAGCTCTGTTTCGTTTTTAACAGTTTTTTCTTTGCCATCAACACCAAAAATAATACCAAAAGGACTGAAATTTCCCGAACCGAACAAAATACGGATGCGCGCCCTACGTTTCGAATGCATCGCCGCGCTGCTGTAGGGTTGTGTTCCGTGAACAATTCGTACGATAAGATTGTTGCTTTTATACGTTTCTCACTATGTTTGTAGCAAAGTGGTCGAGCCTTAAGAGAGAGCACTCGTAGCAATAAAGTATGTACTATGGACATGAACATCGATTTGAGAGCCACTGTGTCCCGTCCATTGTCTAAAATGGATCCCATTTTACCGTCGAGTCTTCCGTTGCGATCTCGATCACCGGTCTGACGCTCGAATAATTAATCCATCATCCCAAACATAATCAATTGTTAGGATACGATCCAATTTTTTGCGTCCTCCGTCGCACCAAACAATTGACAAAAAACAAGGTGACAAATAGCAAAAGCAAACAATCGAGTCGAAAAAAGTGACGGAAAACGTCCCAATCGTGGGCCGGTAAACAGACAAAAAATAGATAGAACGCTGATAGCGGGCCAATCACCGGGGGGTGACCAGGCCGGGGCGGCTCCCTCGAGAGAGAGAGCGCCGCAAACATTATCAAATAGGTGCATAATTTTCCGCCGTTTTCTTTTTCGTTTGCCTCACCGCGCAAACACACATCCCGTGGCTCATTTTCAGCTGGCCGCTCTTCCGTGTGTGCCATGTCACTGTGGCGCATGTCCTTCCCCCCCACAAAAACCCGAACCCTGGGAATGGGAACCAGCATGACGAAATGCAAATTTTGCCATCGAACCGTATCACCTTGCTGCTGTCCGCTCCGGCCACCGGCCACCGACCCCCCGGTTTCGCGCGCCCGCCAGGCCAAGTGTGACTCTGCGAATATGGAATGCTAAAAACAAAACATTGATCGCCACCGCCTGGAACGGGGGGCCAGCGGGGGACCCTATGCGGACACGCCGGCGAGAAGAAAATAAACGCTAATGTTTGTATTAATTTATTTTCGACATATCATATTCGGTGCCGCCGCCGCCGCGGAAGTAGCAGCCGCCTTTTCCCAGCCGCGGCCCGGGCGGCGGGCGGTTTAATTTCCATAAAATTCAATTTAGCACCGCCGGAAACGCATCGAGCCCGGAATTGTGTGCAGCAGCAGCGGGGAACCGGGCCACAAACACACTCGATATGCTAAAGTGTCCCACCGCCGCCCAAGCGGGGTGCATACGGTGCACACACCGAGGGCGCGGCCGAGGAGCACAAATAAACCGAACGCCGGCGCCGGCGAGGTGTCCTGTAGTGTTTATGCAAATTTGGTGTTGCTATTGTCATAACAAATACTTATCGTCGCATAACCAATTAGCGCCGCGTTGCGGACCGTGCTGGAAGGTGGCACGCGGATCGGACGGGGACACAAACGGGAATTAGATTGGTTTTTGGGTGGCCCCCGCCGGAGAACGGGCGGCAGGGGCTGCAGCTGCAGGCAAGTGGCTGTCAAAACTGTTGGCTGGCGGCCACCGCCTGTTTCCGGTGCGCGCGATTAATGTGTCACAGTTATCCCGCCGCCGCCTCCCGTAATGATTGAACAAATCAGAATGTTATCGACAGATTAGCGCACGAGCTACGAGGAGCCAAAATGGCCTGCGCGATCGGTCGGCGATCCCCGGTCGCGCTGGGGCGTCGTTTTTAAAACAGATTGATGGAGCCGCCTGGTCGTCCCGCAAATCCTGGGTGTAAGTGCAGGCATATGGCAACGAATAGCCGGTTGCTCATTAATTCTCGAGGCTGGCACACGGCAGGCACGGCGGGCCAATAAATATTTACTTTATCGCCTGGGCGCTGGGACCCCGCCAGTGCGTTACCAGGCGCCTCCACCGAAGGGAAGGCTCGAAACTACGCGATTTCCCCGTCTGGTTCGATGGTTCGGACTGTAAGCTCCTTCATTTTGAGGCCAAGCTACCGATCAACCCATTTGTTTTACGCCGCATTTTAATAATTCGATCCATTCTTTTTATTTTAGGATTATTTATGCGAAGATGAGTAGTTGAAGAAGCTCGCTCAATAACTTAAATCGGTGAGCACTCCGCAATCTACTGTTTAAAGTTAACATCCGATAACGATCGTTCGTGGCATTCCTAAACGACCCTAACTCCCGTCGTCGACAGCGTGACAGTTGAATTGATGATTTTGACAATTTTCTAAACTTCACCGACACGCCAACCGAATGCCGGGTGGAGCTTCAGCGCTGAATTTGCCTAATGAAGGCCGCGGATTGCCTAAATCCATCATTCGAAGGCGTCACACCATTCGCAAAAGTGCATTTTGTGACACATTTCAACGGCAACGGTCGACGGGCAGAGCGATGCTGACAGAGCCGAGAGCGAGTTCGGGGAAAAGTTGCCCCTTCAATCGGCCCCCGGAATCCGGTGGCAGACACACGTGGTGGCGTGGCGTGTCGGTGGCGGTCCCATCGGCCTCCCATCAGACTCAGACTAGACTTGCCGGGTGGCCGCGTCTGGGGCCCGGCTCGGTGCCACAGCACTAATGGATTCGAGTTTGCGATAAGTAAAATGATGGAACACAAAAACACATGTTTTTATCAGTATGACAGATGTTTGAATTGAATCTCTGTCGCTGATTCGCACGCTCGGTCCCGCTCGCACCACCAGCGGCCACCGTCTGCCTCTCGCTCTCGCACTATCTCTGCTCTCGAGCAGCACACGCAGAGTGTTCCGTGGTTGTTCGATGGATGAGTGGACGTTTGGATGATTATGGATGAGGATGATATGCGGCAACATTGAAGACGGAAGTCGGTGCCGAGACCCGGGATGGGGCCCTGGCCCTGCCCGGCAAAACATATTTGCCACACGAACGCGCTCTGCCGAGCTGCTCGACAAGCCACTCGAGTGCCGGAGCATAACAGACCGGACCGGTACCGGAAGCCGTTCCAGCGCCACACGCCGTCATGCTGGTAACGGATTTTATTACAAATTAATTTCTACATGACGAAAATTGTCGTCCAACCCCACTTATCGGCCGTGTCGACACACGGTGCTCGTTATCTCTCGACGGACCCCCGGACACGGCATACGGACCGCCGCGGTTGGTTTTGTAAATTGGTCACGCTTCCCGTCGGCGAGAATCTTCCGGCAGTGAATTCGAGGTTGGCCAATGTCGAGTCGAATTCAGTTCGGTTGTGTCTACTTTGCAGGGGTTTTAGGGGATATAATACAATATTTTTGCATCATTTTGCTGATGTCGACGATTTAGCAGTTCGTTTCAAACTCGACGAGTTCTCGAGACAAAGTTCGACAGTAGGACCGACACGAGCCTGTCCGTTTGTGCCCAAGTACGGGGCAACATTGGCAACATAACGAATGACCATTTTCCTAATCAAATTTTCATTCGGCCTACCCGCGCCCCGAACTGACCATCGACCCCGGTCCCGGTTCGGTTTGAAACGAACGGCGTCGAACCGATTACCGCCGGCCAGCAGCTGGGAGTTGGGCCGGGCCGGTAGATGCGGCCGAGCTCCGGCATTCGTTTCACCGTTCACCGTTGTTTGTTCGGAAAATATGTGTTCCAGCTCGAACACACACGGGTTTGCCGAATGGCTTCTGATGCGATAATCATTGGAAATTGTTTGACCGACTGTTTATCTCGACGGAACGGCCCGGCCCGGCCCGCCAGCCAGCCAGCCAGCCTGCAGGACGGAGCCGGCCAGCGTCAACCGTATGGACCGTGCCATTTGCGTTGTATTTATAATCGCAGCATATGCGCCACCGAACAGTGTGTGCACGCCAAACATCCGTTTTGGGGCCAGGAAAACATGGCCAGTGTGCCAGGGAACATGGGTTTTCTTAGTTGTTCGCCCGGTGTCCTGGCGAACGGTGGGGTTCAATGCTTTCCCTCCCGGTACTCTGACGATGACCTGGGTCCAGGATAGCAAAACCTGTGTTAAGATACGGCCGGAGTTTGAGTCAGAATTGTCAAAGCCCTTTCGTCCGTTTTAGGCAATTGTTTGGCCAGTGTTTATATTTTCCATTTTGTAATTACTTCTCAGACTCCGAAAGCTCTAATTACAAGATCCACAGAGAGCGAGAGAGAGAGATCCGGAAATTTCTGCCAATGGTCTGCGAGTTGAACTCCGGAGCTGAGTGATTCCCAAAGTAGCTTCCAGATAGTGTAGTGAGTGTTTGTACAACTTGTTAATTTAATTATTACAACCCTCATGTGGCTAAAAGCCATCCTTCCGACCCTTCTTTCTAGTTTCCAGGTACGGTCCATATTTATAGTCGTTGTTTTGATTTCGAAGCCGCAAATTGGCAGGTAATTCATTCTAGATTTCGGAGAAACACATCCTGACCTGAGCTGGCCTCTCGGTTCTAGGGGCACCCCGCACTGCGGGGTGCTGTCGCCCAGCGTGGGTTGCAGTGCCGCCTCCGAGGAGAGGGTAGCCTGTCAGGTTGAAAGACTTTTGATTTTTCCTTCTGTCGAAAACAGCAGCCACAAAATTGTCGGAAATTTCACCGAGAGCCGGAGAGAAGAAAAAACAAAACGGCCCTGGCAGGAACGGAACGGAACCCTCGTTGGTGGTTGGTGGCCGGATTAGTGCCGAGTGAGCCCGGTGTGTGCAGTTCGTCTTTTCCGTGTGCGTTTTAGAACTCTTCCCGGGAGGGATGGCGACCGGAAACTCAATTTACCAGTAACAACTTGCTCCAGCCTGCGCCCCGCCAACGGTACCCCTTGTGGGCGGCAGGTGCGGACACCGCTTGAGTGATGGTTCTGCGTCTTGGCGTCGGTGGCGTCTGGCGAAAGGTGGAAAACTTTGGTATCTCTGAACCTGACGTAACGACAACATGGGTTTCTTCGCTCGGTGGAGCCGTGGCCGGCGGAGCACCGGGAAGTTGTGGTTTGTTTTCAGTCGGCGAACCCGCCGTAAGCGCCGAGTGCGCCGTCCTGCATTTGGCATTCGCTTATCTGGCCGGGAACTAAATAATAAGATAACACAATTTGGAGAAGTTACGGGGTTCTAGGAGCGCCGTCTTTCAGGTCCAGCAGGTGGCACTCTTCCTCCGGTCGGTCGGTCGGTCGGTCGGCCGTGGCGGAAGAGTTGCGACGACCGACATGGCTGCTAGTGATCGCACTCCGCACAAATAGTTCGTCGCCGGAATTGGGTTGTTTGCTGACGTGTGCACCACAGGAACTGACAGATTTGGGCTTGATTTTTGCATCAGATTTTCCATGGCCCGGTCGAGGTCGAGAGCATCCTTTGAACACAAACCGGGGTGGGTCTGAGCGGTCTGAGGCGCACTCGGCAGCTTTCTTTCTCGGAGGACTTAAAACCGCGTGTCCCGCGCGCCCGCCCAAAGACCATTTATATTCCAACGGGCGCCACGTGTCAGTCGCACCTGTCAGCCGCGGGAGCCGCACCGTATTGGCGCCATTGGCCCGGTGATGGAGCTACCCCGCCGTTCTTCAGGGAACTTTTTTATACCTCTCCCCGGACGTGCTTCGCTTCGGGTGGCGGCGCTGGGCGTAAAGAAGTTCCGACGGTGACGGTGGTGACAGCTGCGAAGCGAAGGAAATTGACTGGAGGAGTTTTCCTGCTAAAAAGTGGGCAAAAAACGGGGCCCAAAAACACAGCAGCGACACTCGGAGGGCGCACATGGCCCCGGGTTCCAGCAGCTTCCTGGAGGTTCTGGAGCTCGAAAAAAAGCGAACGCACACCATAAAAGCCGAAGGACCGACCGGTCCGGCGGCTGCAGCAGCGGCTGTCGTCGTCGGTTGTTGGCGCCGGTGCACATCGTTTTATATTGGCACCGGAGAGTGGCACAGATGTAATTAATGATTTTCGATTTCCATAAATATTTTACGTCACCGACCGACCGACTGATGGTTTGGACTCGGGCCCGGAAGCTGCGGTTCCGAGCATGGTCGAATGGAAATGGTTTCCACTTCGCGCACCGCTGCGCATAGAATGGGAGATTCGAGTTCTTTCAATGTTTGTTTGAAGTCGGAGTGATTTGGATGGCAACGGCTGGGCTGGGTCTTGGGACAGCTGCACACCGGTGCACCGAGATTGGCGTCTTTCGCGGACCAGCTATTAGTCATTCCGTTTGTCCTGTCACTTGCAATCTGATCGCTCGCGCTGGTGGATCATAAATAAGAACGTGGCGCTTTCTTTAGGGCAATTGTTTTATTCGCAGCTCTATCCGCAATTCTAATTTAGATTTTGACATTTTATTGAACAATTTCGGACGAACGAAATTTGGCGTAAATTTATCCGAGCAAAATGGGCCATTATTCTGTGTTAACGCTCACCGAATCGAGTTTACAAATTACATCCGAATTATTTCCATTCGGAGCCGAAACTTGCCCATTCACTGCGTCAATCAGTGGCATTAAAATCGCGCTCCGGGTCCGCGTCTGCTCGTGATAGTTTCAAGAACTGCCGCGCGCTGCTCGGCATCTCAATGCTCGTTGAAGCATAAACGGTTCTCCGGGCGCAGCTGCCGCTGAAGGGTTGAATGCCACTAGCCGTTGTTTCCATTTATTTTTTATTTTATTCTTTCGCTCCAAGCGCGGCACGCGCACTCCGGGGAAAGGGTCTAGTTTTGTGCAGCATAAATTTCGGTGTGGCGCGGGCTGCAAAAGTTTGTTTAATTGAATTTTAAAGAAAATTTATTTAACACAAACAACGCCAACCCGGGGCAGGGCATCGGGGTGGTCCTGCTTCGATCGGATCGCTTCTTTTCGCCTCCCGGGGGCACCCTTTTGTGTCACCGAAAGGTTCAATACCGCGCCGAGCAGGAGGAAGTTTCAAGTAACTCCACGAACGCCAAGCGGGCCTCAAGTGGCCTCGGTTCAATGGGTGAACGAGCCCAACAAGAAACGCGCTGGGCGGCTTCAGGTTCGGAAGAAATAACCGAGAACGGTGTAAAATCGATCAGGATTTCCCACTCACCGTTGAGGTGGCTCTCGTGTGCAGGTGGAAGTCTTAAGTGGGAAGGCCAACGGTACGCATCCGGTCGGTCGGCTGGTGGTTCCCGAGTACTTGGAAGTACTCCTTTGAAGGATTTCCGCAATAGGAGCCCTGAATAGCGGTAGGCAGTCCAAAAAGTAATAACCTTCTTTTAAGGAAAGATAGCTAATAGAAAGACGTCCATTGTTTCGGTACGACATTGACAGGTCTTGGTCCTTGGTCTCCTCTTGGAGTTATATCTCTTAGTGCATCATCATATCAAATTAAATTTTGCTTCAATAGAGCCAAAAGCCAGAACTAGGGTTGTTTGTGCTATGCCGACATTCCGTTGGCCGGCAAAGGCTCTCGGATTAAGCCGGCGTTCTGCTTAACCATTAAGTTGACAACTAAAATGCTTGTCAGTGGCTACAGTAAAATGACTACGCTTCTAAGTACCTCGATCGAACATTTCCCGACAGACCAGGAATGGCCTCTTTCACCTTTTCATAAATCGATCAAATTAGAGCCGAGCAAACAAAGCGTGGTCCGGCCCCGTGGACGAATCAATCAAACCGCCAATTGAGTAGCATTTTCGTTTTGGCTCTGTGTTGTTGTTTTTTCGCATTTCCATTCACGGCCGTTCGCCCTCGCCACCGGAACCCGACGGGGCGAGGCCGGTTCCGTCGGGTTCCCGGTGGCATGCGTTCGACATTATTAATTTTCAATAAAATCAATTACCGCACACATCAGCGGCAGGTCAGGTTGATGGAATTTCCAAAGCCGTAATTATGTGAACGGCCAGATTTTCCCTTTACAACATTTCGGGACACTCCGCCCGTCCGTTTGTATGTGTGCGGGCTGACGTGATTTTTTTGGCGGTGTAAGGACCTGGTAGAAACACGCGAGACGTGTGCCACTGAAACATGGCCAGAAACATAACCGTACATGCACGAGTGTTTGTGCGCTGTGAGGTCCCAAAGTGGAACAGAGGTGAAAGGACGCTAGCGAAAACGTAAAATACCTGTCGCTGACAGAAATGACAACTGTGGTCTGGGGCCAGCGTCGGCGCTGGCGTGTCCCGGAAATTTGGTTTTCGATTCCGTTGGAGTGCCGAAGATGGAAAAGTTCGATTTTGCAACTTTGAAATTAATTTTTGCAACCGATAAAATGGCGTTCGACCGGCCAAATGCCATCGACGTCAATGTTCAAGTGCCACTACTATGTGGTTAGGTCCCGATTTTCTGTGGCCAAGAGTTTATTTCTGCTTAACTTAATTTATGCTGGATGAATTTCGAGATTAGTGCAAAGAGTCCGAGAGTTTACCATAATCTACTTCTCGTCTCAGAACTCAATCCAAACCCCACGTATTTATCATTAACCCCAAACCAATCCCAAATACCGGTCTGTCGGACTCCGGGGTTCCCGGTTGGCGCCACAGGATTATAGTTCAATTACACTTCAAAGCAGCCGGGGCTCGACTGGGGCTGCGGCCAAGACAGCGACAAGCAATTGCATCGTTTGATCATCGTCTCCACAGGTGCACGACCCCGAGTTTGACAGTTGCGATTAGCGAGCTCAGATATTCGCCGCACGTCGAATGGATGAGTATTTAACAGGCGCGGCCACCCCCTCCATCTAATCTGGTTCGTGCCGAAAATCAGTGCTGGGCAACGTTTCCCGAACTTCCAAGGGTCCTTTGGCGATGTCTTGCCCCGCGTCCAGGGTGGTGTGGTTTTCCCCACCGCGAATGCGAACGTTGATTGGCCATCCCGAAAACCAAACACCGACCGACTTCCTTCGCCTCTCGGAGCTGTCGCTTCTTGGGGTGGGTCAGATTGTTTCATCTTGAAGTCGGTGCCGGTCGGCGGTTGGCGAGATGCGCTTTTGCGAGTGACACATTTGAAAGGTGCACAGCCGGCGATCCTCAAGACAGCGGGACGGGATTCACCGGTGAAAGCCCTGGAGTGGTAATCCGAATCGCTGATATGCGAATGAATGCTGGCCGTCGCTCGCCGTGGAGCCTGGCCACATTTCGGTCTCGGTGCAGTGCACTTCCGCTCCTGCAGACCGACTCCTGGACCAATGTGCGCCAGACAGTCGACGCGAAGTAGACGCACGATGTACAGTCATTACTTCTTGCCAGTAAAGACCAAACAACGGCTTGGCGCGGGTATTATCTGGGGGTGGCCAGAGTGCTGTGGGCTTACGGATGTTATCGAAGCGTTTGTAACGTCGACGGACAGGGCAGCCCGTCTTCTCTCCTTTCTTGCCGGGGGACCGGGCTACGCGGTTTCAGCCGTGCCGTGCTGTGGTTAAAATCAACGTCCATCCTTCGGCTCCGGATCTTGCTGGCCGCATTCTTAGAAGCAGCGACCTGCGAAACTTATGCCAGCCGTCCGTCGGGGTCGACCCCAGCTCAATTAACATCTAATTTGCTCCGACGTCGTCCGACAGCCGCTGAATCCAGGGTTGATCCTGTAATGCTGGCGAGGGTACTTACAGCGTTTCGGGTGAATGTTCCTTAAAATGAGCTGAGACTGACTTCAATATGAAAAATTAGTGAAACTATTATAATTTAGTATGTTCCGATACAGTAATATATTGTGCTGTTCCACAACGCTTACGTACAACGGTGATGCAACTATTTATTTCAATTTGACCACAACACTCCGATTGTATGTCAACTTGGTGGTCGAAGGGGCCTCGGTGAGAAAAGTCCATCCTTTACGTCGCCACGGGGCACCAGATGAAAGGACAAGGATAATCAACGCGGCCCGGGCCGGAAGTAATGGAAGGAAAACACACCGATCCGGTGCAGTCGCCAGTGGCGGTGATCCTTATTTAATTTCCACCAGACACGCGCTTGCTTATGACAGGCTCCCCGGCGCTAGGAAGGACCTCGAGGGGTCTCGGTTGTAGAGTGCAGTGCTGCAACTTCCGCACCATACCGTGCAGGCGTCCTGATTTCTTGTCGGTCAGGAAAACAGACCCGCGATTGTACTGACGAGCCGAGAGGATACTGAAGTGCATTTTACAACGACCGTGCTGCGTTTTAGGGAAAATTTTGAGTAACGTGAACCCATCAACACGATTTTAGTCGAGCCCCGAGATAAATAATCTTTGCCAAATGCCATCGGCCATCGGCTACACCTTTCCTTTATCGTACGCATGCACTTTTTTATTCAGCGAAGCTTCCTTTTTTATTTTTTGACCAAATTCGTTTGCTGTTCCGAAAAAAAAACAAACAGACGACGAAACGACCACGGTCAGCTTCTCGGCAGGAGCTGCTGCTGCGGTGTCCTGGGGACTATTCAAAACCTTTGGTCCTTTGGTCTCGGCGCAGATGATTTGCACCATTCGGTGTGTTAATTTGTTTCTGTCATTCCCAGTCATCGGCAGCGTCACTGGGCCGCCACAGGTTTTTCTTCGCCCAACGGACAACACCGTTCGGGGGGGCCCTGGGTTCGGTTCGGGTGCGCCCCATTGTTGGCCTGCCTGCCGTGCGCGTGGATGGCAGGAAAATTACGGGAAAAATTGGTGCCCCTGACAAGCTGTGTGTAGCGTCCGGTTTTTTTTTTGTTTTTCCTCTGGTGCAGTGCCGAGTCAGGGTTTGTTTTTTGTCGAAAGCTCCGGTAACGAACAATTTGCGGATAAGAAGTAAAGACAATTTTTGTATCCGTTCCGTCGACGTAGCTGCACTAGTTTATTGAAGTAAAAATTGGTGCCAAATTGGTGTTTCTATGTTTTTAAATTATAATTTTTCCTTTATTTTTTATTTCCCATTTGTTTTATTTTAGTTATTTTGTATACTTTTGCTTTTTCGTTCCTTATCACAACATAGATTCCCATAGTATTTATTAAACTACAAATAATTCCATGTTGAGCGACACCGTTGAGCTCGCCAGAAAGCAAATCCGTTCGGCTCAGATTAGTCATGGGTTCGATTTTTACCTGCCATAAGTAATCGTCCCCGATCTTACTAAACATTGTGAGTGTCGAAAAAACGCTGAAAATCCCGGACCGAAAAACTGGCAAGCGTAGCTTACCCAAATTAATCACCCGGCCCGGCTTCGACGCAACGGCTAAACCAAACTTCCCAGGACGAGGGCAATAAAAAACAAGTTGGACCCTGTAATGAATTTCGAAACCGGCAAGCGTTTCCATCAAACGGCTTACGTCGTAAGCTTCTTCAATCAATTTTGCTCCCACGCTGGGGCGATTTCCCGGGGGTTTTCACGTGTGTCGCCCGCGACCAGCACGACGAATGCGTTGGACAAGGGTTCGCTTTTTTCCGAGCTTCCGACCGAGCGGTGAGTATCGAAATGATGATATTACACACGAAGCTACCGACCCCCGGTGCACCCCAAAAAGGGCGTTTCCAGTCGTGGCACCGGGTTTTCCACGATTTTCCACGTTTTGACGGTACCGCACCGGGAGCCGCGCCGGTGGAGAGATTGATTTCATATCACTGCACGGCTGGGAGTCGCTTTTTGGTGTCGCGCAAAACGGACGGAGGACGGTTTTAACAAGATATCAAAAAATCTGGTTTTGGCGTTTGAAAAATCACTTCACCAGCTTCCGCCGCGGCTACGGGATCCCCTCGCCCCCGAAACGAACCGATCTTCGAGAATGTGTCCCCCGTCGGGCTGCCGGAACAACTCTCCGCTGCGGGGTGTGCAAAAGGAAGAGTCTGATTTGGCTTTGGGTTCGCAATTGCGGGAATTGTGTTTGTGTATCCGAGGCTTCAAGGACGACAGTACGCTCGCATGTCCCTTGGAGTTTATTATTGTTACTGTCATATCCGGGCCACCGGAAGGCGACTGGGGCGATGTGTCCCAGAAATCCCAGCCCAGCTACCGAAAGTCAGCGGAAGCGCAGCATCGGTACGGGATCGTGGATTTTCACTAACGGCCAGTCAGTTGCGTTAGCCAAGTAGAAGTGGTTTTCATCGCGCCCAAGTACTTCGATGGCACTCGACATGGTTTCGAGATGATTGAAGTTCAAAGGGCGATGGCAATCGGTGTTGCCAGATGCCTGAAAACTTTGGCTCTGTGGTTTACATCGTTTCAAGGCAGGAATTATTGTGCAGCAAATCGATTAATCCGAAAATACGTTCACGATTTCGGAATGAATTGTTTAATTGAATTTTATTTATGGTTGTATGGCCGAGACTATGTTATTTTCGGATCTTTTCTTATCGAGCACATGTTTGGGCTGTAGTTTGAGATCAAACATTTTGAACCTTTTCCCTCCTTTTGGATCATTAAATTCTTCTTCCAAATGTTTGAATAACCGATTTAATAATCGCAGTTAAATGCAGATAGCTTTGCGGAAAAGCAAATGCTTCCCAAAAGCTCACCGAAAATGGCTCAGAAACGATGTAAACGTCAGCAAATCGCTACCCATCAATTCATGTTCACCAGCAACCATAACAGATCATGAATAAATTAGAAACAATCAAAGTTGGGTGCATGAACCCCCCGCCAACCGTCAGCAAGTTTGGACTGACTCGATCAAAGTTGATCAATTCTCCAGCGCCAGAAACAGCAAAAAATGAAGCTATTAATTCGAAACATCCTGTAACCGTCAGCTGTCCGACAAGGACCGTATTTTATGCTGTCATCCTCGGCAATTAGATACGCCCACACTGCACACCTAACCCAGAGCGAGGCGAGGCTAAGCTGCCGTTGGCCGTTGGATGAACCCCCTCTTTCGCTGCGAATTTTCCACCAAATTTTCCATTAAATATTGGTGGCTTGACGAGAGAGAAGATATAAAACTACGATCCGGGTCCTGAATTCGGTGTGTGTCCGCCCCAAACCCCGGTGGCTCACCGAGTGAAGGCTGACAGCCCGTTGGTAATTATCTGTAAATGAGTATATTATTAAAAGCAAATACCATTTCTCCGCGCCTCTTACTAGTTGCTGGCTGGACAGGAAGCGAGCTGCTCTGCCCGAGTGGCTCGTGGCGGCGGGAACTTTTCGGAACCCTAGATGCCCCGAAAACGGACAGTAATGTCTAAAATAATAAACGAATTTATGTAGTTCCGAATCGGAAGCTTTGAAGCCGCTAACTCATCTCCCCAGAGCCACGAGCGCCCGATGCTGCCCACAATCGTCAGAACGCTTTCTATTAGTTTGGTTCTGGCAGCAGCGAGCTTAGCAAAGTATAAAATCAAACCCTTGGACCTGGTGCGGAGTGCACGGAATTGTAATTGGAGTGAAACAACAGCACAAAACTACACAAGTTGTGAGGGTCCACATTTTTTCTTTACTTCGGAGCATAATATTCTTCACGCTTTTCCCACTTCGTGCTTCGTCCGGCGCAGGGAACCGAAACCGTTTTCTAGCGATTTTCCACATGGTTCCTGCTGCTGGGTGTTGATGATGATGGGAATGTTTGCATACATTTGAAGCGCCCCGATCTGGATGCTGGAAACTAATTACAGCCCCTTCAATCCCACCCACCGCTGCTGCTGCGACCGCCGCCGCTGCTCCTGGGATGATTAATTACGGAATCGCCCGCACCTGCACCACCTGAGGTTGATGGAGTGCCGGGAAATGATGATGCCGGTATGCTGGTCCGCTACCAATCCGGCCCGGCCAAGACTGGCCCCCATGTGAAATGTGTAATGTTTAGGTATTTCGTGTTTCGAAACAGAAAAATAACAGCCAACGGAGGAGCTTAAAACGCGCCTTTCTCCGCTCCGCCCCGACGTTTAATGCAGACACAGAGAGCTAGACCCGAAAAACCATTACGCCAGGATACACGCAGGGTCGTCGGTTGGTCGCTATTCTTTTCTTGCGCATGATTGAATGATTCTTTTTTTTACTTTCGCTAGTAAACCACCGTTTGCGAATAACTAAACGGGACCGCGGCACAGTGGGAACCACCGAATTTTGGGGATGGACAAAAGAGGATGAGCTAAGAAACTGAAAATTTTTAAAACATCAAATCCGTAACTATGTTTTAGTTTTTCAATTGCTTAAAAGGTTTCACATTAATTCATGTAATAAATTCTTCCCATCGAACTGCATCCCTGGCACGGTGGCCAACTGTGCTGCCCGGTCCAGAGCGTGGTAAAGCCTTGCCTACCACGGGCCAGCTCCCGTGTGCCAATCCCCAAATCAATTCAAATCAAATAACACAAAATAAATAAACGCACCTGGTCCGATCGGGCCGAGTTTCCCACACGGCCCGTCCGGCCTGGCTGGCCCGGGAAAACTCGAGAGGAAAAAATAAGGAGATTGTTATGAAAAACCACCACCACTGGCGGCGGCCGGTCGTGTATGTCCGGCGTTTTTTTCCCCCTCAACCGCTGCGGGTTTCCTGGCTGAGTGGCCCCGTCATAGCGATGCTTGGGCATGTGGAAACACCCTGCACCCCGTTTTCCCGAGTGCTGAAAGGGACTGCGTTTCTATGTTGCCGAATTTTTTGTTTGGCTCTCTCACCAATTGTTGTTTTACAATTTTGCTGGTCGTTTGGATAAATGCTGGGTTATTGTCATTATATTTTGGTCACTTTGCAGGCGGAAAAAGGGCACACGGGTGATCCGTGATGGATTGTGTTGGCTGCTGGGTGTCGGGAAAGTTTGTCTAGTTTTTCCCTTTTACGGTCAGCCATTGAGTTGAACGCTGTTTGAAAGCAAGTTATCAACTAACAGCTTTGCGATGGCGACTACATCCTTTTATGCTCGCTGGTCGATTTTTATAAATTTTATATCAAACCCATATCGATCGATTAGCTCCGTCGGCTCCGTCCGAACGCACGCGTAAATTATTTTTCAGCATGCGGTAAAATTTATTAATTAATAATTGACCCATTGGCTAGGGCGTCCACTTGCGCCGTGTGGCCTGCAACCAGACCACGCCGGGACTCGGCCGTCGTCGTCGTCGTCGTCGTTATAATTTATGCAACGATTTCCACCAATTTTCACCGCCCATTGTGAACGGCCCAGCCGAGGCGTGTCGAGTGGCGCTGTCGGGGTGCGCCCATCGAAGTGGGAAAGTAGCCCGGGCTACACAAAAATCTGTTCTAAATTTGCATACTTTTCCTTTAATTTATTCTGATAATTACACACACCGGGACGGGTTGTCGCTGTTGTCGGTCGCTCGTTTGTTCATATTAAATTGTGTAATTCCCAACACATGTCACATTCTCATCTTCCGAAAATGTTGTCACCGCCCGCGTTGAGCCTGCTGACGAGCGGACCGGTTCCGGTCGCAATGGCGGTTTCCTCGTTCGGGGAAAACGAAAACCGTGCGAACCATGAGCTCAAGGAGCGTTGCAAAACTCATTGGGAAGTGGTCATTGTGCGAAGCTATGTTTGATTCAAATATCGAGACTGAATGATCCATTAGTGGAACACCTGTTCAGAGTTTCTATTTGGATTTTTATGTTGCAAAGCATAAGGAGCAGTATGGAGAGATCTGCAGCCAGCTTTCCTAGAACTGTAACAACGTAACACTAAAACACCTTACATATTCCATGGATCCGCAATTAATGCCACCAGCACAAACTAATCGACTTTCTGGGAATTGCCAAATTACTCGATCGGTTGTCTAGGACGTGCCGGGAAAGCTTTGGGGTTCCTGGGTGGTTCGATTGATCGGTTTAACCGGCGATTGGCGGACGTAGTTCGCTATTACTCTTCTGTTTTCCTTACTTCAATCGTTCCTTAAGACACGATTTAAACAGTTTTGATTATTACTCCGACAGCTCGGGGGAAATGGATTATATTATTCAAGGAACGGATGTAGAATTCATTAGTGTATGATATTTCTCATGAGTCTGGTGCGTGCGACGGTTGCATCGTGCTATTTATGGCGTATTCAGTACCGGAAGCCGATCGTTACGGATTCTATTTTCTAGTTGCTGCGTGTGTTTACCTCTAGTGTCCGTATATCATCGTTGTCCTCACGTGATGATGTCGTGCAATGCGAGATGCTCTGTTTGTGGATCGTAATTTCGCTGTGGCATGCAGTTGCAGCGCCGAGAAGGTCCCTTTTACGACCCTCCTGAACTTTATGGAATTGCGGGCCCAAACGTCTTTAAACATGCCGTCATCGCTCCGCCTGACGACGTGCGCCATCATTTTGCGATCTGTTTTATGATGTGTGAAGACATGCTAATATTGGATCGCTCGATGAGGACATCCGTTGTTTGTACTGAAGCCGCACACCCCAGACTGCTCTAGCGGTTCTCAGAGTAAGGCATTCTTGAATCAAATAGTTGTATAGTTTTTTTAATTTCATCTAATTCTTGGCTGCAATGCGATTAACGGGGTTCGGCCATCGTTCCGAGCACCGGGCACCTACACAAGCACACTCGGGGTCGCAAGGTGCAGCATAAATGCTGCACCCTCTCGTTCGGCGGAAGCATCTGGTCCGACACATCCCAGAAAAAGGGAAACCAAGAGGCCTTCCAACACATGGCCGCAGCTGTTCGCACCACACGTCCCTCGTGCGGAGCAGAGACAGCAAACACGCGCACCGGTCACTCCGAAGACGGCATGTTTTCGTTGTTTTCTTTTTGCTCGGCTTTCTTCGCTTCCAGAGAGCATAACCGGCGAAGTGAGTGACCTTACGCATCACGCGGCCAATTAAATGCATATTTTATCACATTGTAAAACGCATAACTACGAGCGACCTTCCTCAACCCGTTGGGCACACGAAAATTGGCAATCAGTCAAAGTGTGAGTCACCGAAAGGCCGATGATTCCATTCGCAACCGGGAGTGTTCCGGGAAGACTGATTGGGTGAGAAGAACATCGATTAAATCAACCGTCAATCGGGGCTGTTGTACGCAAATCAACTGGCCAATTAATTATGCTTCGTTAAACCAGCCAGTGAGGGTGGAACATGATTTGTCCGTTCTCTGGTGGCATTTGTTTTGAACCTGAAAATCAATAAGAAGTCCAGTTTGCGTAAACACGCGCTTCGTTTCTATTCCATGATTGGTTCTTTAAACAGCAACGTGCTGGGAGTCGTTTCGATAAAACGTGGAGAACATTAAACAATTATTAATTAGTTTGTAGTTTTAATATAATTTCACACAGCGTTTCAAGTGCTATTTCGAAACGAAGGCCCTTGTTCTGGTGACTTCGCCCGGCAAAACCCAGCCTCAAACAAAAATCACCGAAGGCGTTCTAAATAATTGCGTTAATCACATCCTGCTGATTTGTCGGCGAGCGTCGGCTCTTCCGTATGCCGTTTGCCGTTCCGTCCGCGGCTTGTTATCTGCGTGCCAGTCCATCAGCGGCACCATTTTCTGGGGAACCACACCGCGGCCAGAACACTTGTCCAGAGGGGGGAAGCGCAACATCCGCGATGATGCGGCTGGTCATGCGTGAGTCCGCTTCCCTCCGTCTGCAGCCAGGCCCCCCCATGCTCGGGTCGATATTATTTATAAAGCGAACAGATGTAACGCAGATGTTATTTTCGCTGAAAATATATTTTAATAAAAGCCGGCCCCGGCTCTGAGACGCTCGAGAACGGATCGTCAGCAGACGGTTCCCCTGGTGCGTTGCTGGACGCGCTTCGTTCGTTCGCTCGATTGCAAGATTGCGGAGCCCGGATAGGTTCAGATGCAACAGTGATTTCATAGAGCACTGGCTGATTCCATCGACAATCTAATGTCATGTTTCTCAACTCAATTGAGTGGTTTCAACGTAGAATTAAAAGTTTGGAAAAACGTGTGGCACGTGGCGCTGATCGTGAAGCAAATTGCACAGGTGCAACTTCCGGGCAGGCTCGGATCGGAGCCCGCTGACCAGCTGAAGCCACAGAATGTCTTGCGTCCACTGGTGGGCAGGTGACAGGGATACGTTTTCGGTTCCGTTTAGAGTCGGCTCCTTGCTTAGGGTGAGGCACCATTTTGGCCTGTTGGGTGCAGTTGGGAACAGGGGTTAGAGCGATACATAACAGATGGGTGTTTCAGGTGTTTTGTTCTTTTCAAAAATAACCATCATGACGTAGATGGTCAGTGACGTAAATGGTGACGTGTCTGTCTTGTCCAGTTCAGCGTTTTCTGAAAATTCAAAGACGACAAAGTAAAAGGGCGTCTTGACAATTAATAACACTGCAAACTATTCAGTTTTGAATGACTAATCAGAATCAGAATTCGAGGGATACTACTACACAATGAATTTCTTTTCTTAATTTTTAAGTAAACGGTTTAACAGTCTGCAGAAAGAGTCTCTTTACCGTGGAGGTGAAGCTACAGAGTTCAAAAATAGCTAGCTAAAGGATTATTCATTTGATTTGGTCATTATTTCATTGGACAAATGAAGCTGTACCCGTGAAAATCACGCACCAATCAGCCGCACTTAAGCTACGATCATTATCGTTCGACTGTTTGTCTTGCGCGCCGCGTTCATTGATATTTCCCCAAACGGACACCGTTCGGACAAATATTTTGGATTATTACAACTGTCTCCAGTGGCTCACCTGGGAGCCTATAAAAAATTCAGCATTACGCAAACCAACCCAATCCGTACGCCAGCAGGCGATTCGGGGAGCGCAAAGTTTCCATTTTTTTCCCCCCCATTTTCCCCGAAAACCACACGCCGGCCGCCGGTTGGGTGTGGTGGGAAATAGTACACATGCAAATCAACAGTCGGCACCCATATCGTGTTGGCAGCGCATAGATTCTGGCAATGCTGGGGGGGAGGCACAGCCACCCACACCGCCCCGTTAATCTCGGCTCTAAACCCGGGCCACTCGGGCGACCAAATGGTGCCCGTGGCAGCATGTGGCGTTGGGTGTGTTTTGTAGATAAGAATTCTAATGAAACAACAGACAGAGAGGCAGTCAAGGAGGGACAGAGAGGGGGCCTCCTACCTACACCCACCCACACACACCAACACATGCACGAATCGGAGCCCGTCCCGGGAGTGTGGCAACAGCTTGGCGCGAGAAGTTTTATTGGCAACGGACGAACGGACGGCCCAAAAGTTCCGTGGGAATATTTCGCAACATACCCGGGCAGGGAGAGGGAACAATTCGGAAGACCTTTGGCGGCCGCCGGGTGGACAACCCGGCAGGACACCCTTCTGTGTGGCAGGATGGCAAGTTTTTTGATTCGTTAAGGCCGGCAAGGATTGTATTACGATTGATTGACGTGAGGTCTGTGCAACTGTACTCGGTTGTGGCCGCACAGATCCCAAACGCTGGCCATCGTTGCCGAAACATTTACAAGCCACTCGCTGTTGGGGAAGGTCTCTTGGAAGGTTTAGTTTGTGGCATAATGTTTGGTGGGTAGTTTGGTTTTGACATGAAGTGCTGGTTGTAATCATACTATTCTTTGAATATTTTTTTTATTTTTCATTAAACTCGATTTATCATGCATCTTTCTTAATTAATTTTTATGGCAAATTCCAATCAAACATTGAATATAAAAATGCCTGAAATAAAACCCGGATACCCGGACATAAGAAATGATAGAGGTCTGGATGAAATCCGTAGGACTTTAACTACAAAACTAAGATTAATGAAAAATTCTCGTTGTTTCTATAAAAATGAGAAATATTTATTTAAAGTAATATGATCTGTTAGTTTTCAATAAGTCGACGTTAGAAATTATTCGTCCGTTCGATACATTTATGAAATTGATTCATTTAACACTCACTCGCGTGTGTTAAATGTTCAATAATCATTTTAAACATCGTCAGCAAAAACGAGGGAAAACACGTCGCCGCACATCGCAGTGGAAATGCCAGCACCTGATTAATCTGTAATTGAAAGTTCATGAAAACACAGGGTCACCAAACCCCGGAAAAACCCCGTCCTCCGCACATGTCCCCGGTCTCGCCCATTTTGCAAAGCTGCATTCAACAGATTCGCGGTGTAAATCCCACATCCCAGGGCCAGGCCCACCCACCCGAATGCAGGCGACAACTTATGCCGCAAAACATTTTTATGCTGCCCGGCCGTCGGTGCGTCGGTGTGGGAACGTGTGGAAATGGGAAAGCGAAATGAAATGAAACGAATAACAGCATATTTATCACAATCGTTAGTGTGCACGCACACACCGCAACAACCGGCTGGCCCGACGTTTAATCGTCAGACAACCCGCACCCGAAAACATAATCGCCATCATCACCATCATCAACCTGCATGTTGCATTCCCACGCCAATCCTTGGCGGGGAGGATCCTTGGCCAATCCTTGGCCGGGAGCTTCGCTGATGTATTTGGCGACCCTTTGTGGGGGCACAAAAGCGAGAAAGGAAGAGATAAAAGGGAGTTTCGCCGGCCGAAAGGGGTGTGTTTGATTCTTGAGGGGCAAAACACCCCCGCCGTGGCATCATCCGGAATGCAATATTCCAACGTGGTATTTGTGGAAATGTGGAATGGAATGGAGAACACGCAGAGCAAAAAAAAAACGATGCACGTGAAACAGCTGGGAAGTGAGGAACAAGTGAGAATACGCTCGCTCGTGCTCACTTCGGGTGCTCACTTCGGGTGCTCACTTCTCACTTCACTCACTGCAGAGCGAGAGAAGAATACTAGATTGCTCTTCTAACACATAGAGTCAGGTTCGAAAGTCAGATTCAAAGCCAAATGGTCAGTAAATACAGAATAGTGGAAATGAGATTCGACATGGTAATTTTTCTCAATTGAAATTTTTCGGCTGTTCGCGCGGACGTGTTTCCGGATCCGGTTGAAGTTCGAAGTGATTCCGATTCAGACTCCGTGCGCATCATCGCTGAACACAGCAGATAAGATAAAAGAGGACATTTTCAGACTCACCGTTGAATTTCAAAAACTCGTGACACTCGTGTTTTGTGTTTTTCGTGCGTGCGGTAAATTCTCCGTTGTGCCGTTAAACGAAACCGGCGGCAAGTGTCTGTGCATGTGTGTGGTTCTCCGGGCAGCGGATGTTCTGGGGAAGGTGTGAAAACAGCAAAAGGTGTGAAAACATTGCATTAATCTCGGCCCCGCAATGGCGTAACCAACGAAACCTTGAATTCGCAGCTTGCTGTGTATTTTAGCTTCCAGCTGCCGCTCCAGCTTCCGCAGCTGCCGGTGTTTGTGTGTTGGTGATTTTGGCGCTAAGAAGAACATGTAGTGGTAGTGGTGTTTGGTTCCGATCAGCTGTTCCGCCGCCGCGCGTCGTGTGTTTTGCTTCGCATCTCGTGTACGCACACTATCACCGTTATCAAATCTCGTGAGTTCGAATCCCAAGCCAGCCTCATCAAATTTCAAATTGGAAGGAAAATCGTTACGAACCGCCACCAAACCGAGTGAAAGGTAAGAGTGCATGGCATTCGGTGAATTCTCAAATTAGAAAACCCACAAAAAACCAATTACTCCGGCCGCGGGCCAGAGATGTTCCCGGCGGGCCCCATCTGTCACCGGATTAGGTGGTCATAAATCAATCGCTTGGCGACGGGGTGCATAGCCGGGGCCGTCCTGCGATTGATGCGTTCGGAGGCCAGAAACTATCGACGTGGCGCAAACGAACTCCTTGGAGTCCGTCCCGTTGCAGCAGTTTTTATTGCCTACAGATTCTGTGCCTGTCTCAGTGGGAAAGCCGGCCCCGAGGACCATTATGACTTGTCACATCACTTCACAGATCAAGGGATGTCCCTTGGGCGGGAAACCCATCGGGGGGGCCGGTGCGTCATGCAACCGAAAATAAACATGGGCGCGCGGTTTTCTTGGTGCATTCGAGGCGCCCGCCGTGTATTTGGGTCACTGTGTCCACCGTTTGCTTCCTTATTACCAATTGAAACTGTGATCCCGAACCGCATAGGAAGCGGTCTTGACACGCGTTCTGAAACCGCCGAAGCATGAAGCATAGGTCGCAGCTGAGACGTCTTCTGACGCGCTGGGTCTTCTTTCGCTACACCTGTCTCGTGGCCCGGGCAATTTATGTGATCATATGTTCCCGGGCTGCCCCGGAAGTGTCTGCTGGCGTTATGTGGTGTTGGGGCTGCCGTTTCGCACCGTTTCGTTCAGCTGTTTCGAGGGGTCTGCGCCTCACATTTAGCGCGCTGTTTCCACTCGTTTTATGTCCTTTCCTCCCCCCGGAGCCGAGCACATGCTTGTCTTGTGGCCCCGCAATGGGGATTCTTTCCCGCTTTCTTCGTCGCGTTCCTGTGATGCCGTCTGTCTGACCCTTGTTGTGAACTTTTCTTTCCGTCGCCGCCGCAGCCCTCTGGTCAGTATGTCTGGTCTGACCGTGGTGTTCCGGTTCGGCGTGTGGCGCATGTTTTGTGGAAGATAACACGTGCTTAAACTAGAAACCCTTTTAATTACTGCATGCAAGAAAAATAAGTATCGGAGTCCTCAAATACATCAAACATAAAAAAGGACTTAAAACATTTCTTGAAATTCGTAAGCGTACAGAAAATGCTTTTAATACTGTGACATTAAAAAAAATCGTTATTAATTAAAGCCTTGAAAAAGTTAACTGTTAAAAAAGGAAAATAACATACAAGCTTTATACAATTTGATCTCCAAAACTAGTTGAGTTTATATGTTGTTCCACAAAATTGTTCGCTTCCTTTTTCATCGTAAATTAATTAGAAACACAAGCAAAAGAGTGTTTAAGTATCGGCTACCATACCTAAATTAAATAGTTCTCGAAACACCACTTCGTTCAATAGGTTGTCTTTGGGACGGTCTTGAACGAGGGGCAAAGCGTGTACAATTTCGTGTCCCAACGCAGCTTAATGAGCACCTTATGCACCTTACGATGTGTCGCTGCCGGTGCCAGAAGCTTGTCAGACGCCGGCATTGGCAACATCTCGCGACACACCGCGCCGGCCTGGCGCGGAAAACTTGCATTTCTCGTTCTGTGTTTTCCCGCGTAGCGCACATGTGTTGCTGCCAATCGCATTTCCCGGTGCCATGTGGCAGCTGCCTTTTTCCTTTCGCTGTCCGCTGTGTGGTTTCGCTCACTCGCCTGGGCTAATGTTGTTTTTGTTTGGGCTTTTATGGCGTGTAGCAAAAACACCCCCCGGCACACAGGCACACACGACTCATACCGGCGGCATAAAGGGGGGGGTGGTTGGCCATTAGTCTGGCTGCGGATTTTTCGACAAATTGCTGATTGAATTATGTTGATTGAGGGTGAAGATCGGACCGTTTTGCAAGACGCGCCCGCGATCCAGCGCGCTAATTTGTTGATTCGGAGCGGGAACTGGCCGACGGCGGAAGAAAGTGTGATGTGCGAAGGTCGAACGATGTCTTACATAATTTACGAGGGAGGCTGGCCGGCGGGTGCACGTCGATGTCCGGGGTTTCTTTGGCTTGCATCTGTCCTGAACTTGATTTCGGTGATGTTCACGTCGTTTAAGTGGTTTCATGCTACTTGCGACTGATTTCTCATCCATTCTGTAAGCAATCTTTTGCGACAGCAGAAACCGTGTCAAAGTATCAGCTTATGCTTTCAACTTCTAAAAGTGTCTTGATGACTCACTTGCTACGGGTTTTGAGCAAACGGCGCAATACAAAGCCCGATTCGACTAACAGCAGCTGCTCGCGGACCACGGACCAACTGCACGTGTCAGCTGCTCGGCCCAGCTGCGTAAGAGCCGTTCCGCGTTGCCCATGTTCCAGCTGCGTAGAAGCCGGCAACGCGCTAGTTTCGGGCACCGTGCAATTATTTTGTTTTTACTTTGTCTGGAAGTGCGCTCGATTGAAACAAGTTCAAGAAAGCATCGGAATATTCAAAAGATGTCATCCAATAACACAATTAACCATAATCCGCTATTTCCGCTCGAAGCGATATAATTTTATAAACTTGTAAACTATTTTATTAAATTTAATGCTTTTTTACCAATTTTTTATAAAAAATGTATACAAGAAGCTGTCTATTGCAACAGATAACATTCTAAACAGACATATATGTTAAAATAATTTTAAACTAACTAATTGATAAAACTTTACTTACCTTAGACGTCCAAAAATTAATATCTTACCCTAAGAAAAGGATGCAAATTGGTTTGATGAAACCATCTATTCAAATTATGAGGACTGTTGACCGTTCCCGTCGAGCTGCAAAAAGCCGCACACGGACACATCCGTTATTCCGTTGGCAGAGACAGAAACATATCTGAACGGTTAGGGCTTCTTGGTCAGTGGTCTTCGGACGACATGTCCTGTGTTTTTCTCGCCAACCCCCCAAAAGAAAACTCGCCGTTGTTGGTCCAGCCAAACCATTTTTGAGGCGGAAAACCTCCAAACCGGAAGGCCACGATGACGATGGCTGTGAGGGCTACGCAACCGGAAGAAACAACAACGTGCACGGATGACGGGCCCATTTTTGTGACGAGGATCGTACGCACGACGAGATCCGCCCAGAGAGACGCACCAAACCAGGCCGATGTTTCCTTGAGCGTTGTTGAAGAAGCCGCGCCAGCCTCGCTTCTTGCCAAAAATTGGATGGTCCGAGCTGCGTGGACCCCGGCTCTGCAGGACATGATGCTAACGACGACGTCGACGTGGACAACAGCGCACCGTACGAGAAACACAAACACAGGTCCTGCTGCGACTCCCGGAGCAAGACAGCAAGCAGTCGTGCTTAGGGGGCCGGAACATGTGCTTGGAACGGCGGCGGACCATTCGGAGCATAAGTCGTCGGGCGCGTCCTGGACCGGACGTGGGTTGCTGCGTGGTGGCTTAAAACAAACGCAAACCTTTCGCTAGGATCGTCAACAGACTGGCCGGCTGCGGGCTGTATCTTGAAAATGTGTCGATAGCGAACCGGGATCCGCCGGATAGCGACCGTATGCACCTCGTCCTCGGGTTCTCCGGTTCTTGGAGTCACATCGGGGCCGGGGGACCCAAAAATACGGATCGAGACTCCTTTGGGCGGCCCGGTTGTTGCCCGGTGGTTGCTCGCTGTCGCTGCACGGCATGGACCACCGCTCCCAGCTAGTCGGCCGGAGTCGGCCGGCCGGGCTGTGTTCTTTGATTTACTCCCGCATTTTCTCGCCCAAACCAGCGCGAACTGCCGATAACAGGCGTAGTCAGCATATCCGGTGCTGTCTGGAAGCGCCTTGTCTGGTACCTTTTTGCGGAGCGACTGCTCCTTGGCGTGGTCCTCCCTGAGCTTCTCGGCTGCCCGCAGGAGTTTCGGCGAATCAGCAGGAATAGCATCAGCATCCGAGTCCGTGCTGTGTGTTGTGTAGAGGGCGAACAACACAAGCTCCAACCGGTACGAGGGGAGCAGAAAAAAAAACATAGACTGCCAACCCAACAATTGGCCGGATAATGCTGGCGGCCGCGTCCAAACTGGGCCCCCTTTTTTGGGGGTGGCCAGCGGCAGAGCGACGGAGGCTCCACCGGCATCCACGCTGCGTATGCATTGATAATTATGCGGGAATGCTGCACGCCCAGGCCGGTTCCGTGAAGTTGCCGGAGTGTTCGGGACGGGGTCTTGCTTGTCCGGCATAAGAGTCGAAGATGCCCGGATGGCCCGTTTGTTGTCGGAGACGTGCACGGTGCTGCACCGACGAGGACCACTAGTCGTGGCAATGTTTGTCTAATTGTCCACCGGACTTCGCGCAGGTTGCCTGGGCAAACTTGCTCCGTGGACGTACTATTGATATGTCCATGCTATTGGTGTGTCGAACGAGGTACTGACCCTTCAGAAAACCCAGAGGAGGCATTCGAAATGTCAATCTCTTAGATATTCGATTCGTTTCAACTACTAATATTTAAACTTTTGAATGATTCAAATGCTTTAGAGCAGTATTTGCGTACAAATGTGTGAAATAAAGACAGGAAATTAGTAACAATAAATAAGGAAATTAGTAACGAAACACATAAAGGTTTCTTTAGGTTTGATGAATCAAAACCCTGATCCTAGACAACGTCGTGCTGCAGCTCCCATTTGGGGCCGATGTTTGCGTCCTCCTCGTGTGCCTGTGTTGGTTGCTGTTTGTCTGCTGCCAGTTTAATGACTGTGGGAATGGCCCCAGCCGGACCCAGGCCGTGTTTCCGCATGGAAATGTTCGCAATGGCGCGGCGGGAAAGACGCTGAGGGCACACAGGCAGGAGGATTTACCGCACGCCCGGTTCCACTGTTCCGGCGCCCGGGCCGGCGCCGGACGCCCGGTGGCCACCACATTGTAAATAACAATTTTGGGTAAACATCGTTTCGAAGGGCGCTCGCGCCGCGCCCCGGGAACGAAGGAACGCGCACGCTTTTGGGGCTCATCAAATCGGACCGCCGGTGGCCATTAATGGCCGTAATTGTGGCCATTATTTCAATCTGGTACGGCCCGGGACGGGGGCAGCCGGCACCACCAACACCGGCTGTGGCCACCCTTTACACTCGGCCTCCTCCTTGCCCACCGGCGGAGATCGATAATGTCCTGATCGATTCGAGAATCACGGTGGTTCCGCTTTCTTGGCGGATGGGCGGAGGCGGCGAATGTCACGCCGTGGGGAGGAGGCCTGCTCTTATTATGTTGTCAAAAGTGGCGAGCATTAGGCCCCAACAATCCACCGGATAATTCCGTCATTTGTTCACCAACCGCGATTCCGGGCTGTGGTGAGAGTAGAAAAAAGGAAGAGGATAATTTATTGACAATCTGGTGCACGGGTTGAGTACGGGGGGCCCACAAAAGGACATTAAATGCGAAGCGGACAGGGACCTACTCCCCAAATTATGCTACACATGTTCGATTTCACGCTCACTTTCACAGCTCTCCGGCATCCAATTTGCCACCGGTTTCCATTCGTGTCCTGAGGGAGAGACAGGGTGGGTGAAAAAAGGACGAACCGAACCGAGAGTGTGTCGTCTTTCCTTGCTGCAGGCCTCCCTGGGTGGTGCATCTTACAAGACCCATGCCGCCGTGGCCGTGGCGTGAGAGTTTATCCACATGGCGTACCTCGGTGCAGCGCAATGTGCACACGCCAAATAGTGGATCCTTCGCAAGGGCACGGCGGCACAGTTGGCATGCCATTATGGGAGGAGGCCTGTGATTTAATAAAACACAAATAGAGACGTGGAGTGGAGTGCGCGGCGAAGTGATGAAAAGGACATACCAATTGGGATGTCGGCATTCAGCTGGGCCCGAGATTGCTCGGTAATAATGTCAATAATGAGCTGCACATGCTGTCATTTCAATCTCAGCCGTTTGTTGGGCTCTGGAGAAGGCCAAAGGAACTTCGATACACAGTTTGGAAGGATTCCGACACATCCGGCCACTCTCATTTGAATGCTTCAATCACTTCATTGCTCCTTTCTTTTGCTTCGATTATAATGTAGAAATCCATCAAATTTTAACGCACATCTTACTATCATAATTAGTTCATTGGTCCACCTTAATCGCGCTTTTAATTCAAATTTATCAGTTCCATGTAGCTGCCTTTAGTCAATGATTATTTTTTAGGTTTATAAACAAAGCACAATGCAACTGACTCAAGATGCAAACGATTGTTGTTTAACATTTTAGTAAATCGTTTCTATTACCTAATTTGATGAGTTAGTTTATTTGCTTTCACAAAATTTCTATTAAGTTCTTGAGCGAGTTTATATTCGATAAGAAGTCTCATCAAAATTGACGTGTACGTATTGTTCGGAGTTGGAATCTAAGGAGAAGCATTCCTCATTTCTTTTCCATGGGTTTATTGGCCCATTTAATGTTTTACTCGACTCCTTCCTCCGTTTGGCGCATGGAATGTAAGAAAATGGAATTTTGGCCACACTTGTTAATCGATTTTTAAACTTTTGACCATTGTTTGAACAACGATAAACCACGGAAACTTCAATGCATGGCTTGAATAGTCCTTGAACATGTTGGACTCATCCACACACTGCGCGACTTATTGAACTCCACATAGCCCTGGTTCTTTGGTTTCCCGGAAACCGGAAGAGTGAGATCTTCTCGCTCTGGAGGCGCTCATTTCGCCTGGATGGCTGTCACCTCCCACCTAGACTGGCGATCATCACCAGTCCGACTGATGTCCAACCCGGCGTGGGCTTTCGCGTGGCACCCAGCCCCATGTTGCTTCCCGGTGGCCAACCGCATCGCAAAAGAAGCAGGCATCGTCGGTCGTCTGGCCCCGTACTTCGATTCCGGTCCGGAAGTAACAGTTTTCCAGCCGAAACGGAGCCAACTATCAGCACGGCAAGCCCACGTGTGGGGTCCCACGGGCATCGAGACTCTCTGCGGGCGTGTTCAAGACGTGGGATGTTCTATTTCCAGACGCTGGCGGACGGAAAGCCCGGCGGCCACGAGAGAGAGCGAGCGAGAGAGGAGGGTACCGCTGTAAAATGCGGGTTGTGGCCCGTCGTGGTCTTGGTCGTTTGGTCGATGATGCCGGTGCAAGGTGTGCCGCGGTGGGAAACTTCGAGCCACACACACGGGGGGCTGGACTCGGGGCGGGAAAAGTGTTAGGAAAAGTGGCCACAGGGAACGGCACACGAGACCGGCGGCAGCAGCTGCACTGTGTGTTCGAGACACCTGTGACCACTAAAAAATTGTTAATGGAATTGGAGATTTTTGTTTTTCCGTTGCCCCGGTTCTCCGATGGCAGCTGATACGCGGGGCATGCTGGTGGTTGGCGGGGGTCCCTCCCTCCGTCTGCAGAAGGCGGTTCTGTGGTGCGCGTGTTGGTAAGTGAAAGTTTTGCACACAATCTCGCAAAAGGGTTTACGGTGGCCACCGGGGCACCAAGACTGTCCCGGCTGGACTTGGCCCCGTTCTCGGAGCGAAAATTGAGTTTTGAAGCGTCAGACTCGGAACTCCGGAGTCGGAGTCGACGGAAAAGAGCAGAATGCGACCGGTATTTAAGCCCAGCGAAGGTGTCCTTTCAGAGCAGCGCACGGGCTTAGCCGGAGCAGGAGCGAACGGTGAGCTAACGAGCTTTCGCTGTACTTACGACCCTAATGGGATCTGATCGGTAAATGGTGTGGCGAAACACCGGCGCAAAAGAGAGAGAGATCCTGGGTGTGCGGTTGGCAGCTGCTGCTTCCGGCGGCGGCCATTGCCAAAAGCGCCTGGCCGTGTGCTGTGTGGCGCTGACAGGTGCACTAACGAACGGGCTTAGGGTGACAGTTGAGAGCCAGTGACGACGCCAGTGGATGCGATCCCCGCCGGGAATGCGCTAAGATCCCGTAGTAATTGAGGGATTAATGATTGAGGACACTTTCGCTAGATATCAGAGTAGAATCACTCCTTCCGGTGTTATCCGGATGGGTCGAATCGACAATCGGATCGAAACTCTCGGTGCAGATCCCGGAACTTCCGACCGGCCTTCCAAGACACGCGGACCATGCTGGAACCAGTGAGCCCACGGGCCACTATTAATCATTGGTCACACATTTCGCACACGTGGCCCACGCGTCCGGTGAGCGGATGCGGGTAGCATGTTTTCGGGCCCGGGATGGTAATGATGTCTCGCACCGGAAGCAGCGCCAGAAAGCGGGCTGCACACACGGGCATTCCGTCGAGGTGTCGGCGGTCGGGTGGTCGTCTGTAAACCGCAGCACGGGCCATATATTAATAGCATTCCAGTATGTTGTAATCGGCTCGGGTGCGGCCGGCTGGCCGTTCATTGAGTGATGGTGTGTGCCAACTTTCGCCGCCGAGCTGGCTGGGGCCAGTGGATGGCCGCAGCAGTTACGGTGTGGTCGGCGTTTCGGTTTTTGGCGTCCGGCGCCAGCGACAGAGACATACGGCTGGGTCATAATTTTCTCACACCCGAGCACGACCCCCCGACGGCTGCATTCCTGTTCCGGATTATTGGAATCGATTCGAATCGGATCCGATGTTTGGCTAATGGTGGACCCGGATCGGACTGAACGGTTTCAAATTCAATGAGAGTCCTCTGTCTTAAGACCACACGAAGATCTTAGTTCGGAGTTTTTCAACCACTTCTTCGGCCAGCTATCGGCAACAGCGAATGATGCGATCGGCACTGTAACCACCCGAAGCTAGGTCTGGAGTGCCGGGCTGTGTCCCACCGCATCGACGGTTTATTAATGGCACTTTCGACACCCCTTTTCCACGCCAGGGTGCACCGCGTCAACCTCGCGCCCGCATTTTTAATTAGGTCGTCGGCTGCACCACCGACTCCGCGTCTGTATGTGTGCGATTATTAATTTGTTGCAATAAAAATAATAACAATAAATAGTGTGTACGCAACGTGTGGGCACGGATCAAGCCAAACCACCCAGGAAGCATACACGCGGGTGGTTATGTTGGCGCCAGGCACCGGAATTCTAGTCTCAGGCCGGTTAGCACGTTTCTGGCCGCTTGCTGGACATGGTCGCGGTTTTTGTGGGTTAGCTTTTATTGCCGGCGGTCGTCGGCAGGATTTAGGTGCACTAAATTTTAAAGCACTGACCACAGAGGCACTGCGCCGCGTGTAATGTATTTGATTAGAGTTTGAACAGGTGCGTTAATGGGCGTTCCAGTCTGGTCGGGTTTTTATCGGCATTTTGGGTTTGGGTTTGGTGGGGTCAGCTGGGGCATCAATTGCATCAACATTAAGGAACATGCTTTGGAAAGGTTATATGCTTCATCGGCGGCTGTTTAAATCTAGTTAAATTGTCTGAATTGAATGAGTTCTGTTGAGTAGAAAACATGCTGATATGCTACAAACCGGGCGAAGTTCAATGATTCGGGGCCATTCTGATCCATCTTAATGATTTTTAAAATTGCCGTTTGGTATATATTCTGTGTTACTGTCTATTTTTTTATGGCTGAGCCTGCGTCTATCAATTTCTGGTTCTCGTCGTAGAATTTTTCCACTGCATCAGGATGGTCATTATCCTTCAGATTGAAATCATCAAATATGAATTGGTGAAACGACCTGCCTTTTTGTTCAAAGTAGCGAATGACGCAAATGCGCTTTATTCAGAACAAAATTCGATACTTTTAATGCGCTGATAAAACAAGGTGCTTCGTTTGGTGGAAAATGACACTAACGTACTTTGAAAGTTTAAAATAAAATGAAAAATACAATTTCAACTTGCCCACCAAATAATGTAAAGTATTTTAAACAATCGAATACCGAAAAAGGGGCGATCGGATTACAATTGGTGGTGTTAAAATAATTATTTTAGAAACATCAGTGAGTTACTTACTTTGAACCCAAAGAACACCAATGAATGACCCTTTCTTATTTCTCTCTTTCATATCATTATACCATCGTTGCTGACGAAATATCATGGGAAGATGCAACCAAAAAGCATCTTCTTTTCGAGTCGTCTTGAAATGCGCCATACTCCGGCCATACAGTCCAAAAAGGCTGACAAGACCGCGGAGCAAACAAACAAATCACCACCCCATTACATAATACGGCCTCCCTCCCGTGCCCGCCATGCTCGTGAAGGTCAGTTTGACCAGTTGGGAATCGATGGCATGTTGTCTTCAATTTGCTTCTCCTCTTCTGCTGCTAGCGCTCCGCGGAGTGCCCTTTCGGAATGTCTACCAACTCAGCCCCGGAAGCTCTCTTACTGCTCGGGTGGGGCCCGCCAAGAGTTGTTAAAATTCCTTCCGCACAAACCGGTTGAAGAGATGTACTTTAAATTCTACAACTTGTCTGCCCCACGAGAGCGTACCAAGTACGAAACATGTTCGGCCCGGGCCGGCTGGCACGGTCGCCGAGAGAATAACAGGTGTAAAATGGAAAAGTGTACTTTATTCATCATTTAGAGCCGGGCCGACCATATGCTCGTGAGAGCATTTTTTCCCAGCTGGCATATGCCGGGCCGCACCATGCGTTCGGTTCGGCTCGGGATTGGAAATTGGCCGTCCCGCCTCGGAGCTGGAGTGGCCGTCGTTGTCGTAAGACTGCTGACGTTTGGCTGGAGCGTTGCGTTCCGCTGTTCATTCGCTGTAATTTAATTTATAATGAAGTTGTTGAAAAGCAGCTGTCGAGTGCGTCAAATATCTACTTTACACACCTATGCTTGGAAGTGGCCCGAACCCATTCCCGACGCATTTGTTCATTCCAACGTGATTTACCAAGGTGCATCAATTGGTGTACTTAAGGGGTAAAAAGATCATAGTTTTCGCCATGATCATCGTTTTAGGCGTTAAGTTTATGTGGGAATCTTCAAAGACCTCCAATCGTTTTGCTCATGGTTCAAATAGATTATATTGTGTTTTAGTTGTTTTAATAAGGTTTCTATATTTTCGTTTCGTTGCTATTTTTTGATGTTTTTTCCAACCCCAAACATTTAATGATGTGGACCGAATCCATCGAAAGGCTGGTTTTGTTGAACCGGAAGATGGCGGCAGCCGGAAAAGGTCGCCATCATGACGTATCGTCAGATTTGTCGTATCGTTTACATTTCGCGGGTAGAACGGAAGCGAAGAGCCGATCGCCGGGGCCGGGGTCCGGGGTCCGGGTTCGCGGGCCACAATTTACTGCTGGTCGGCAGCTGTGTCACGCGGCATTCGTACACTTCCTCTCTCTCTCTCTCCGGTGAAGACGCCGGCACACCGAAACCCGAAGATATTACTCCGCACAACATTTGTTCGATATCGATATCCTTCAGCGTGTGCAGCTTCCCGGCACCCGGCGAGATCGGGCTTCCGTCGGATGAAACTTCCTGCGAACGGAGCCCGGGTTTTCTCCGAGCCGGCGAGGCCGATAGCCGGACCCGGTCTCCGAGAACACATTGCGCACAGATGTGGCCAACGCTCCGGCGTTCACACCAGACTATATTTATGCTGGGCAATGTCTCCTTTCCAGCCACCCACCTTCCCGCCTTCTGCTGCGACGTCATGTGGGAGTGTTGTTGGCGTTTTCTCAACACACATACTGAAAGCGAGGAAAAATGGAAAGCGGGCAAAAAAATGGAAGAAAATCGCCTGAGCACAACTGCGATGCGCCACTGGTGTTGGCCTGCGTTTTTCAGTTTCGTGGCTCAAGCGGGAGCTGGTCGCGGCCGGTTCTGGTTCTGGAATATTGTCGTTGCAAGTCGTTGTTTCGCACGTGCATCGCAGCTGCACTTTGCTTGCCGAGCCACGGGATCAACAGTCGGACTGCAATGGTTTTTGGCAAGTCAGTCAGTGTCGGGGCTGCAAAGGAAAGATCGGCGATCAACGACGAGGTTGTGGAAAATTCCTTTTTATTATCGCAAATCGCCTTAATTTTAATAAATACCAATTCGTGAGGTATTCGTTTTATTATTTGTTCATTTTAAGACTCTTCAATCATTCTTATAAGAATTGTCCATTTTCGTTGAACGTTACTCCTTTCATAAGGACCCGTGGAATTATCGTATTCATGAGCTGTTCCCGCAAACCGATATTCGATAAATAATTTTCGACACTCGGCTCCGTTCGTTGCTGTGCTGAAAAATGCTATCGATCTTTCGGCGCAGCTAGAGGCGAGTGAGAAAATTGGCAGCTTGGTGTGGCCCACCCTTTCTGGGACCCTCCGGTTCCGAGAGGGCTTTAGCTTTGATTAGCTCCATTTTTGCCCCACACGCACCCGGTTCCCAGTGTCCTCCCTCCGCGGATCGATTGCACAGAGCACGCGCATAAATTTCATTAATTATTAATTATTATTATAATCACAATTATAGAGCCGGCCCCGGTTTTCTGGCGCCCAGCGGTTCCCGGTACGCGGCCACCGAGGCCAAAAGTGTGGTGCAAAAACATAGATAATGGAATTTCGGAATGCGGCCTCTCGAATGGGGACGCCGCGGCACCCCTGCCCGGAATCCAGTGGCTGGCCAAACATGGCTTCCGGCTGCAAACGGTGCAGTTCTCACCGCGTCAGACACGCGTCCCGGGGATGCGCGTGAGATAATTTGCATTTGTTTTGCGTTGCGGTACCGGGGGGGGTTTGATTTTTCCAGACGGGGTTCCTTCACCCCTTTTTCCAGGGGCACCGCGCGTCCGGGATTGATCAAACAGACCGAGAGAGAGAGAGAGAGAGAGATAGAAGCAGTACTTTCCGGCGCACGAAGCATAAACAAACGCCCTTAAAGAAGTGTCACCTGCGCATCGCCGGGGGATCGAAGCGCAAAAGGAGCGTAATCCTTTTTCCCAAAAAACCCGGGAAAATAAAAGAAGGCGGACGAAACCCAGCTGCAGCTCGGTGTACCCAGGGCCTTTTCCCGCGGATTGCGCTAAAATTCGGGATAATGCTTCGGGAGGGATCGCCGATAAATCAAATTAATCGCCAGAAATTTGAATTGCTGCCGCAGCCGCGCGATGGCACCGGTCGCCACCGGGAAAACCGCAACGCGCGAAGACTTAATGCGTTTTGCGGGTTTTCCAATTCGCGTCCGCCCGGCCCGGCTCGGACGTGTTGTGGCAGCTCCTGCTACTGTTGTTATTGTTGTTCGGCAGCTGGCTCCCCGGTGGATCGGATCGGGCCCAAATATAAATATTGTCTTGATCCCCTCTCTCTGTCTCTATGCTCGCTGTCTCTGTGTGGCAAGCAACATACCCAACAGCAACAGCTGCTACAACCTTCCACTACACGCACCCAACACCGGCGGCTGAAGGAAGGCTGTTCCGTGGCGCAAATGTCCTTCACCTAAACGGCGATGATGGCGCCCTGGAATCGGTTGCCGAAAAGAGTGAACCAATGTTATTCCGGAGTACCGCGTTTCATGAATAAATAAAATCGCCATTAAACTCGATTGATTTTCCGTTTTTTTTGTTCGTTGGAGGGTGGTTCCATTTCTGGAAAGGATAACGACCCAGCCGGTGTGGCGCTTAACCCATTCAGGGAAGAGATATGGTTCCACTTAAGCGGGAAAACTGGCAGGTAGCTTCGCAGGTGACACTGGGCATGTTATCACAGATGAGTGATGCGGAAGACTTAGAGCTTTGGTGAAATTATTTTAATTATTTTAAAATAACGACAGAAGATCATTTTTACATTAAAAAAACTGTGAGGGTTTAGAATTTATCTAAATTCCAAATGAGTCCACTTTCCAAAACCCTGCTTCTTGGCCATAAAATAACAAGGGTTGCGTTGCATTAACTCAAGGGAGTGTCCCCGCAACCCGAATGGGGACAAGGTAAAAATACGGACTTTTCGTGTTGAAAGTCTTAATTAAGCCACGCCAACTGTCAACCACCAGGAAGGCCTAGAGCTATCCCAACCGGCTGACAGCACGCCGGAATGGTGGACCCCGGATGTCACATCTCAGATGGAGTGTGTGCTGTGGGCCGTCACCTTTTTCGGCTTTACGGGAGCGACAACAGAATACTTATTCGGCCGGATCCCGCGTCGGAGTTCCCGTTCCACTGACCGTGTGGTTTTCTTCATTCTATTTTCAGGTACGTTCCCCCCCGGCGTGTTCCCCATCATCTGGGACCGGCTGGCCGCGCCCGATGTGATGGATCAAAATCTTCACCTTCGGCGACGGGTAAGTCGCGTAGTACTTTTCCCGAGCCGATCATTAGTGATCGCGGCGAAATGTTTTCCCGAGCTGCCCGAGGACGACTAACTAGTGGCACACTTCCGCTCGAGCCTGCTGGACCTCTTCAGCGCAGACTGAAGACGAGTTCCAAATGGTGATGTGGTCGGGGCAAAGACGTGATGACGTGCGGCCGGCCCCGTCCGTTCAGTGAATCTCAATTAAACTTCATGCTCTGCGTTGTCTCAGGTTACGGCGGCCGTCCGCGCAAGGGAGTGTTGCGTATGCAGCACGAACGATCGTCGGCTGTTGCGTGTACACGCTGGAAATGATTTATCACCGACATGATCACCTGAAAGGTAAACACATCTCCTCCACACTGAGTGAAAAGGAATTTCACGCTGACCGCTGGAGTTGCGTCCTGCGTTACGCGCCCCGTGGAGTGCCTCTGGCCGACGGCAAGCGGCCAGAAAAACACAAAATTTACACATAAAAACGCTCTGCTTCGCGTCCATTACCACCAGACCGCGGTCCAAGGAAAGGCCGGCCGAAGAATTGGTGTGAGGCCCCGGGAGTGATCTGGTCTCTGGTTTGTATCGCCTGTCCACGGCTCCGGGCGGATTGAAAATATTTGGGTGCGTCTGTTTCTTCGTACAACACACGTCGTCGCCGGCCACCATCCATACGGCTGACCACACTCCGGCCCCCGGTCGGTGCTAATTGACTTAGTTCCGCAAGCACGGAGCACGGAAACTCGGATTTTTTATGTTTTTTCCTTCCTTCTGCCCTATTTTACGCCGTTTAAGGATACGGCACGCTGCTTTCACGATATTGCACAATGCCTTGCTGATGTTTTCCGTGGAAATGGAGATCATCGGCCACGATCGGTGTCTTCTTCACAAATTTAAGGAAAATTAAGCGCTAGTGAACATGAACAAACATGGCTCCAAAGGATTGCTGTCAATCAATCGATCACCGCTTCGATTCCCGTATGGGCTCTGGATAGTTGACTAAAAGGACCTTCAGCGCCTGTTCTACGCGGACTCAAACTCCCTACTTCCCGATTCTCCGAGTTTCTCTAGAGCTTCGAATTCCAAGCTCTAGTGTATGAATGAAATGGTTGGAGCAACGAGACTTCTTCGTAGTTTCGTCTCGTTAGCGTCTTCTTGAGGGTTATTTTTAAAAACGCACCTCGTTGCGGTGTTGAGCGACAGTTACGTCAGCGCGGTTTGTTCAGCTGGAACCGATCTGCTGCTGATTGCGTTGTTCAGCTGTTTTGACACATGTTTAGCACGTCGTCGCCGGCGATGACGCCGCCGCTGAAACAAGGAACAAGGGCGGCGCACAGGGCGCAGGGTCAGCCAGTGGTCCACAAGTGTCCAAAGAAAGTCTAGCCTTTGTTGGAAACTAACACAAGGCAGAGCCTTGTGACAGTCGGGTGCACTACAAGCCGCAACCTTGAAGGTGTACTTTTTTTTCTAGCTCCTTCATCGAACGGTTGAGGTTGGGGCGATGTGCGCCAAGTGCTCCGTCCTGGAGTGGCTCCCCCGGGAAAAGAAATTGGTCCACGGTCAAGTGGATAGTCCCCCGGACAAATTGGCCCCTGTTTACGTGAGGGTGCGAAAAACGAAGATTTAATGTGTGGCTTCACTCGGCTGGCCCCGGCTGGCCGGCGGCTGTTTTTGCTGGTTAGTTACCACCTCCACAAAACACGCGGGAACAGTCCGGGGATCTAACATCCGGCTGCTGGGCGGACCCGCAGCTGCTGCTGGTCTGGTGCGCCCTTTGGTGTGTTCATCTTTCTTTCACCGGGTCGACCGGAGCTCTGGACAGCATCAAGCCAAGCCGCGCTGTGCCGCGGTTATGTTGCCGCTCATTTGCCGCCCCTGGCCTGGCATGGGACTCCAAAGAATGTTCGCCGAAGGCCCGGATCGATCCGGGTGCCGAAAACGGCGCTCGGCTCGCAACCGATGCTGGTGCTGGTTGATTGGTTTTAAATGATGGAAACATTCCTTCATGATTCGCGGTCTCGGGCTGCCCGGCTGCGGGTCCGCCGCTCTCGAATGTGGAACAGAGTCTCGCATCGTGGTGGACCAGCATCCAGTTAGACTTGCGGGGACGCTTCGGATCGCCTGCATGATCACGCGCAGTCCGCCTGGGAACGAATTATCTCACGAACTCACTCTCTCTCGGCAGTCGCGTGTCAGCGACCCTGTTGAGATATCGTTTGGAAATTAAACCCTGAATTGGCTCAGCTAATTAAAATAATTAAATATCAAGATTGTGATACATAAGAATGGGTTTTTTAAAATCAAGATTAGATTGTTTGTATTAAAAAGCAGACCCAAAACCATGAACTTTCTCTTTACAGTTGGGCCAAAGAATCTTATGCTAGTGAACTATTGTTGATGTGGGCCAAAGTCGCTATAAAAGACATCAATTTCACCTCGAGCATTTTACGGTAGCTCAAAAACGAACGCTCTAGGGTCTCAATCGCTTCAAAGTTGATGATGATATTGACACCATATTACTAAACATTGCACCTCCGGCACACATTACTGCGACTGCACATTAGCCTAGAACTAGGACTGGTTTATGTTGCGTGTCGACTCTCGTACCTTGTATCCGTTAATTAAATGCTCCAAAGACCCCTCCGAGAGACAGACGTCCGGATCGGGACAGTAATTCGCTGCACATGGTGACATCCTTTCGAACACAAGAGCCTCTCTCTGTGTCCTGTCCGCCCAAACTCCGAATGCACCTTACCCCTGATGTGGTTCGGATATGAATATGGCGCCCATTTTCTCTCTCTCTCTCTCTCTCTGCCTACGATGTCGTGTCCTGACGAAATGTCCCCAAAAGTGACCGCCTCGTCGGATTGATGTCGAGCGACGGAAGGGCGAAGGGCACGAAGCCCTGTCGTCCATTCCAGCGATCGCATCGAGCAGCTAATGGAGCGCATAAAGTCCGAAACATAACCGTTCATCGTAAAAGACGACACGGCCACCCCGGCGCTTAGGCGTCAGATTTTTTTTATGTGCCCTCCCGACACACCGGTTGGGTGTCCGGTTTATGTTGGTTTCGCCCGTGGTTCGCCAGCCCCAGAGTTTTATGTGGCACAGATTGATTCTATGGATTTGCACACCC
The DNA here is from genome assembly GCF_943735745.2 of Anopheles bellator. NCBI lineage: Eukaryota > Metazoa > Arthropoda > Insecta > Diptera > Culicidae > Anopheles > Anopheles bellator. The sequence continues at coordinate 671,109 of NC_071285.1, read as the reverse complement.
GATTATGGTTGCCCGGGGTGTACGGTGTCCCATCCGGAAGTGGGACCACTTTTTCGGGGGTTCCGGCGGTGCTTGTTTGGCCAACATTGCGGTGACACATTTGGCAAAGTGGTTAAAATCGAACCGGGTTCCGGTCCGTCCGCCCGTGCGCCATAAATATTGGCACGTAAATTAAAAAGTTTCCTCTGCGACTCGCATCAGAAGTGGAGGCACCGGGACACGGGTATTGCCGGTTATATTACTGTTGTTTGGGCCGGAGATGGGTTCCGTTTTTAGCCTCCGGTGCGGTTAGATTGATTCCGCGCAAGGACAAGGATTCTGTAATTGAAAGGACCTTTCGAGGAGGATTTCGTTTGAAGCATAAAAATCTCAGGTAGTCTTCAGGTTCTTCGAGTACTGACCGGGTAGCCGGGTTCCAATAAAACATCCGTCCGTCGGTGACATCCGCTTTGTTGGAATAGGAAAAAAAAAAATTCTCTTCTGCTATGTCCCCAATCAAAGCACCTTCCAAGCTGTTCCGACCACGCACCCCAAAGCATAGCGCCCGAGTTGGCCTCTCCTTTTTCCTAAACCCAACCCAAAAACGCGGCACGGACACGGCTGTTGCGTAGTTGCGTTCAACAACTGTCATTTGCCATGCATTGGCTCCGGCGGTGGTCACGGCGGGCTGTCATCGTCCGTCCGAACGCCCGGAACGCCCGCGCATGTTTAGAGAGTACGATTTGTGTGTTGTGAACCCTTCAACGGCCACCGGGACCAACCAACGCATACATGGGAACCGGGACAGCAGGACTCGCTCACCGGTCAGCGACACGAAAAAAAGGAAACGAGCATGATTGTTAAATACCACGCGGTCTGCGTGCTGTGGCGGTGAAAATAAAATCACTGTCCCCCGTCGGCCCAGGATGACACCCTCGGTGGGGGTCATTTGGGGCACCAACCTGCTGCTGCTGCTGCCGCCAGCCGACGGTTGAAAGGCAAATGCGAGTGCGAAAGAGAGCTTGGAAAAACCAGAAGAGAAAGAGAGGGAGACTCGGCCGGATGACAGAAGCAGCCACGAGGGCCACAGGCCAGCAGAAAAATGGCGGTTGAGGCGACGGAACCGAAGAAGCGCGAAGCAGCGGCGAGAGAAAAAAAACGGGAAATTATAAAAACATGTCACAAACAGACGTAACATTTGGTTTTTAATCTAATTTCAACGCGCTTTTCCATTTCCATTTGGCCACCCCGCCGCGTCCCCAACACTCCTCGGGATCACCCGAGGCAAGGACCACCTCCACACACACAGGAGCACCTCTGAGGCACTCGAAGTGGTTTCGGATGTTTTACTTTGTGGTTTGTGGGCATCTCCTTCGCTCGCTCTCTCGCTCTCTTTTCGCTCCGGAGTTCCGGATCCGCGAGACCGGGGTCGGTGTTGTTGACGGTACAGTTGGTGTCATCCAACGGCTGCTGCTGCTGCTGCTGCTTCTGTTGTGGCCAATATTCTGCACACCATCTTACGAACCACAGCCACCGTCTGGCGCACGAAGGACGCAAGGACCTTTCGGGGCTTTTTTTGTTTCATCAGCCCGCGGGAAGCACTTTGTACCGAAAATCGTACAAAACACGCGCAACGGAGTGCAGTTGCAGCGCTGCACTCTCTTTCCTATTGTTTTCTTCGTCGCAAGTGTGCTTCGGCCTTTTTTGTGCGATTGAATTGCACTCTGTGGGTGCTTCTGGAGAACGTGGCCGCGGGAAGAATTAATTTATTTCGCCAGTTCTGGGATGGCGCCAAAAGGGACGATTAATAAAATACTGTTTCCCAATAGGGATTCACTCTTCCCTGTGTGTTGGAGTGTCCGTTGACTGAGGTGGACATTTTCAATTAAACCTGACCGAGTGTGTGACAAACGAACGAAGTTGAGCCTTTTCAGTGCCATCTTTCAGTTCTCTTTTCGACCTCAAACCGTGATTGAGTGAGCTCATTTTTATCAAACAATACGTTCCTGGCGAATGAAATAATTTAAATCAAATAGGATTAACGGTACCGTCCCATTGGTACTCATCCTGTCCATTGCAGAAAGGATTAGGGGAATGAAATCTCTACCTCAATTCGAGCCCTCTCCCAAACGGCTACCGTTTTGCTTTGATTTTGATAATTCTTACCTCTGTAACTTCATGAAAACCGTCCACCCAAACTCTGTGCGAAGCGTGGAAATCGTTCCCACGTTCCCGCGCTCGAAGAAGCCATTGTACCGACGCCTTCGCCAGAGACATCCACTTCAGAGGCACTTTGGTAAATCATCTGTTGAATCTCGCTGGGTCGGGCGGCAGTTTCGGTGCTTCGAATGCCGCCAGCCAGCCCGCCAGCCCACCAGCCAGCCGGCGGCCAAGTCAAGAGCACCACAAACACGATGCAAATGGCATATCGTTTTGCAATCGCCGTTTGAAAAACTGCAGACGCCTCCTCTCGCGCGCAGCAGACGACCAGCGATCCCGAGTGGCCTGCGACTGCGAGGGAAAACTACGCAACCCACCGACCAACATCTTGTAATTCCGCTCTCGCCATCGTCGTCGTCGTCGTCGTCGTCGAGTGCAAGTTTCGGTTCCGAACCCGCCACGGGAAAAGAATAACAACCAGCCAGCCAGCCAGCCAGCCCGGCCCTAAAACCCGAACCGGCCGCTACTGGCGCTGGGAAGCCACTCGAAAAATATTTAACTCACGTCGATAGAAAGCAGAAAACTTTCCGTGAGCGCGCCCGATGGAAGGCAGCCGGTCTAAGGAAAATGCGGGAAAACCCCGGGACGCGACGGCAGAGTGTGGTATAAAATCCGGCACCATCGAATCTTCGGTCCGCGCCACCAGCCATCCAGCCAGGGGGAGAGAATATTATCTCATTGTTGATGTTAATCAACCGACCGTGCTTCGGCCCACCATATCGTGTCCTTATGTTTTCCCGCCTTTTTTCTGCCGTACCCGAATGAAGGCCCCGGGAGATGTTGGCCGTCGCCAGGATGGTGTCGGCATTTTCGCCCAGCTTTTGGCCTTCTTTTCCTTCTCTGGTTTGTCCGGGGTTAGTGGCGCAATTTTCGCGCCAACTGCAGGCATGTGGTTGGCAGATTTTTCGGAATCAGTTCCCTCGACTCAAGTACCCGATGTCACAGGGAAAAGTCGTAGCTTCAATCGGATCGGTACTTTTCAGCCATTAAACATTAAATCAAGCATGTGTTAAGCATGTTTTGAATTTTTTCGTTAATTTCATTTAAACAAGCATTTAAAAGAGATATAATTTCCAGCTTAAACCTCAACATTCATCTTCAAATGAGGCTCAATAAAGTTCTAGATAAATACTAATAACTTATGGCAGAACACTGTTTTAAAAATTAGGAAAGTTTCTCGTAAACACAATACTGTCTCCGCTTGTGCCCATCGTTGCCCAGGTGCGTTTGAACGCTGCGAAAGGAAATTATAATCTTTCCACAAAATATTCTAACGATTCCCGTCTCACGCCCGGCGTTGGCTAATGGTTCTGGGCTGTCCCGGCGAAATCGGGTTATGCACGTCAAAGAGGCGCAAAAAACGCGGTCCTCTAATGTTGTGAAATTTCCCGCCTCACATATGCGCGCCCGATAAGTAAACGGACGAATTGAAAATTGTTGCACCGCGCACCGCGTCCTCCGAGCCGAGTTCAGGACCATCATATTGGCCATCTTTCGCCATGTCAGCTTAAATGCCGCCAGTTGTGGGAAAGTGCGATGGCCCAGCCTGCCTGCCAGCCGGCCAGCCGGTCTGTGTGGGATGGATTGGGCGAAATTGTACCACAGATCCTGCCGTTCTCTCTCGCTCTCGCTCTCTCGCTCGATGGAGCCGTACCGACCCCAGACCAGGCTGTGCTGGAACGGTTGGTAGGCAACATATGGCCATATGTGTCACCGTTTCAAATATGTTTATTTAGGTATTTTAATCATATGGTGTCAGGAGGAAGACAAACATTATTTCCTTTATCACTGCAGGACCGGCCATGGCCACGGGGCGCTCCGGAACCACCGATGCTGCTGTGTTACTGCGCTCTCGTTTCCCTGTGTGTAGGGGAATCTGCCGGTTGGAGCATTGGCTCAGCATCCGAGGCTCCTGGGTTCGACAAATGCGTACACATTTCCAGCACTCGCTTTTCCCCGGTTTTATTATTTCCTCCGCTCGCTCGCTCGCTCGCTCGCGTATCTTATTACATTTTTCCATCACAATCCTTTCCGTTTTTTTGTTGTTGTTACTTGCCCCTTGCTTGGGGGTGGTAAACATAATAGAGAAGGGATCCCGTTCCGTTCGCTCGGTAAACATGATTGGGGACCACTGGACACTGTCAACCAGCCCAGCGCAAGTGCCGTGCTAGCACCAAACAGGACACCATTTGTTTGAACTGGATGCCAGGACGATGGGCCAAGGCGCAAGCTGGCTGGGGCCGGGCGCTCCTTGTTTATTGGCCGGGCACCATTTGCCGCCTTCGTCGACGGTCCTTCGAATCCTTCGAGGCGAGGCCCAAAATGATGCGTCGCTTCGACGTTTTCATTATTTATTTTAGAAACGTTTCATTTCGAACTCCAGAACTTCAGAAGACATCCTCTAGAATCTCGCGGCCACAAACTTATTTGCCGCGCCCCAGAACACGACACACATCCAGCCAGGTCCTCGTGTGAATCGGGGGAAAATAAAACACAAACGTGATGCGCGCCACCAGAGAGTCACTGGCGTCGACGGCGGCACAGAACTTTCTCGCCAACCAAATGTTGCGCCACCGCCACCGAGGTGGTGAAAATAGTGGGGAAAAGTGTTTTCCATCAGCTGCCCAGCCGGCGGCGGCCAAGACTAATGGAGCGACACGTATGGTCCGACACCACACCCAGCCGGTTGTGGGTTGATCCATTAAAATCTTAGCCCCAGGACCCGGGGATTCCCAGCCAGCCGGCCAAGATGTTGCAGCAAAAACCATTACCAGGACGCCAACTGGTGCTGCGGCGTTTGTTTGTTGTTCTGTGGCGGAGTTGCGAGTGTGGAGTGCAATGGATTGAGACTTCAGGAGTCGCCATACGTATTATCGCTGGCGTGTGTGGGGATTCGCAACGTTGGCAGCAATCTTATGCCGGGACATAATCGTCTCATAATTCTTCGAAGTAGTTCCAGTAAAAGTGTTAAAGAAATTATTTTCTTCTACTCTCTTCGCATAATCTCTCGTAAATGCAGATGACACCGACAGACTTTGGGGGAGCACTCCTGAAATGAAAGGCCAATCATTGTTCACATACAGCATAGTGTGAAGAAATGTGTTCAATACCTCAGCTTCTCAATCTCCCTGTCCCCTGTCGCTGTCAGACGCCTGATGGCGAGATTTGCGGTAAAAAGTAAGAATAAATCGAAAGCACTCCTGTCGGCGACATTCCCGACTCGGCTTTTGTGCAGCTGATGTCTCCGAAAAGCAGACTCAAAGCATCACCCCTCACACTCAGTCAGCCAGCCAGGGGTCAGGATTAGCAGCAAGTGCAAGTGGCCAGCAGCAGCGAGCCAGGTGCCAGGTCCATGCTTTCGCTGCCCATGTCCCGACCACGGGGCGCCGCTGATTTGTGCCGTCCGCCGGACATGAGCCACGTCGCCCGTAGTGGCATCTGCAGTTGATGAAGAAAATTCACTCGTGCATGCATAAACATCATGCGGTGCAGCAGCGTAGGGGACGCGAGTCCGAGCACCGAGTGTTCGAGTTTCCCAAGCGTCTTTAGCGATTTGCCATGTCGAACCAACGCTCCGCTAAACGGCCGGCGAGGGGCTGGGCTCCCGGGCTGGGGTTGTTGGGAAATGTCACCAACACTATTATCGCCCACACTCACCCACCCGGTCGGTTGGCCGAGAACCCCTTTCCGAGGCGGCGGAGGGAGCCTTTTCCATCAAAACCAAACTTCGAACCACCCAAAATCACCACCGCGAAGAGTGAACGAGAGAGAGAGAGAGAGAGGGTTGTTGGGCTCTCGTCGTCGTCGTCGCGGTGAGTGTTTCTGATTTCTTTTGTTTCACCAGCAGACGCCACGCGTGTATGTGCCGAGCCTTAGGAGAGCGCGTCGTAGTCCTGGCGGCGGCGGTTGAGGACGGTTGTTGGTCCTCCAACACAGCGCAGTGAGAGTGCCAACGTTTTCGACGGCGACACCGGCGCCGCTGCCGGTGAAATGTGTCAGAAATTGCACTAACATTAGTGTTGCGTTCCTCGCGGGCGTTCCGCGAAATTCAAAGGACTTTAATGCTGGTTTCGCCCATCACTGCCTTTGGGCTTTGATGGCAAGCCGGCCGGGATCGGTTCAAGCGTTTCCGTAGTGTAGCGGTTATCACGTCTGCTTCACACGCAGAAGGTCCCCGGTTCGAACCCGGGCGGAAACACAAGCACAGACAGAAAGAAAGGAGGGAGCAGTCTTGTGTTTTTTATGCCGACTCACTGCAAACAGAGCAAGGGAGAGAGTAAGGTTTGGACTGCTACTGACTATAGCTACTACTAGGGCTTCTACTAAATCTCTTTCAGTCATTCGACGATTCTCCAAAAGGATATCCTGTATTTTTCCCACGACTACAGGTGTTAAATTCAGCAGCACTTTCAACATTCGTTCATGAATTTCCTTTGTTTTTAAACTTTCCAAAAATATAAATTTAGTCGTTGTACCATACTTTATTTTTTCATTGTAAAAAAATCCCCTGAATGTTAGAGAACGGCAAACCTTATTGAACAACCCAGTATTATACCAATTCTCAAACATATTAAATTAGTGAGTTAGATGCTTAAGAAACTATTAAGCTAAGTATGTAACAATGGCAAAATGTTAAAACCAAAAAGACAAAGAGCAAACCCCAAAAGAGACCTCAAATAAGCCTATACATTTTACGGTAAAAGTACAAAAAACATTAGAAAACATAGCAAACCGCCGCTCCGATTCGCCGACCATCACCGTACCACTTGGCAAAGATCCCTCAGGGACCCTCAGGAAAAACCGGCCACCTCTGTGTGTGGTGTTGGTCCACAACAATCCCTGGCCGGAGATAATGCGGGTCTGCACACACTGTGTTGCACTCTTTCGCGGGCAGAGAAAGGTGCATCGAAGGCGCGTGTATCCAGAGGCCTCCACCGGCATGTGGCCACCACCATCACCATCACTCTTCCGTCTGGCTCTCTCTCTCTCTCTCTCTCTCTCTCTATAGGAGTACCTTGCGTGTAGGGACCTGCACCCGAGAGCTCAACGTTCCTCGTCGTCGTCACCAGGGCTGCTGCTGATGGCCAGATAAGCCTGCGTTTGATGGTGTGCCCTCGAGCACATGTCCCGGAAGTCGGGGCTCTTTCGCCCGGAACGGGGTAGCTGCTGCTGGTGCCGTCAGTCAGTCTGCTTTCGACTGCCGGCTGCCGCCACCATCCGGCGCTGGCGCTACCGGCCAGGGCAGGCTGGAGAAGTTTTCCGATCTCTGCGCTTGATGTATGTGATGTTTGGGTGTTTTTTGGGTGATTTCCGTTTCGGGTGGTGTCGGTTGGGGTTGCTTTTTTTTTTGGTTGTGTTTGTTTGGCTCCGAGTTCTAAATGAGTTGTACTGGAGGGAAGGACCAGGGCTGGGCTGGGCTGGGCCGCGAAGGTAGAAGGCCTTCGCGGAAACCCGGATCCGTAGGATTTCCAATCGCCCGCCCCGTCTCTAGAGGTTAGCCGAGGTTCGAATATCGATGTTTTAGAGCGGAGCGAGTTCTGTCGCGCGGAACAAAAACTCGGCCTAGTTCTATTGCATTTTTTTTTGGAAGGATCGTGTTTGGGGTGCGTTTTTTCTGGTATGGAGAGTTGCCCCGGAGGCAAGCAATCATCGCAGGCCCCCCTAATGCCCCTCCCGAACCGAGGATAAAAAAGGGCAGAGGGACGTTTGCTCGCACCGCGCGTACCGTGGCCAAAGAAAACAGGTCAACGTCAAACGTCGGCAACAGGAAAATTGATTGTACCGAAGTTCGGAACAGTGATCAATCATGATTTTTGTGCGCACACACTCGGCCGTGAGCTTTGCCGTTCCTTACGCCGTGCGCCCCGCAGCTTTGTTTCACCTATCCGCGTCGGGGCCCTGGGTGCTTGGTCCTGACATCCTTTTTTCCCCGGGAATTTTTTGTGTGGATCGCTTTCTTTGCCTCGCGTGTTTTGCTTTGCCAAATGGTTTGCATCGGGGGTCAGGGCTCGGCGGGTGTTCTAAGGCGGCGGCCCGTGGAAAGCGATCCAGGACACGGTGTCGAACGGATTGTTGATTGAACTTCGAAATGTGCGATTGATTGAGTGAACGGTGGATTTCGGGGCTAGAAGGGATGTCCGGCTGGCCGGCCGGTCGGTCCGGCCGGAAGCCGAAAGAGGACGTCCGGCGCCTCGGGTGTTCCCACTGGAAACGGTTAATGCTCTGTGGACGGTGGCACCGTCGATTGAATCGATTCCAATTTGTTCCCTTTTTCCCCCCCATCAAAGGACGGCCGTTGGATCCCCGAGGACGATTGAGAGTTCTGCGTTTGAGAGTTCGGTTTTAATTTTGCTGCTTTTTTTTTCGTTTGGTCAGGTCCTCAGGATGCGATTCTTGGCGGTTTTTTTTGGTTCGGGATGCTGCCCCAAAACGCCAAACGGCAAAACTGGTTTTTTCGGGGCTCGTACTTCTCTGCCGCTCGTCACACGATGCCAGATGACGATTGCAGATTAATTAAGGGAGCAATCGTTTCGCACTAGCCCTAGCCGGTTCACCGGGACGGTCCGTGCCGGAAGCCCACTCGGTTGATGAAGCATTTCGGCGATCTGTTTTCAATGGGTCGTAAAATTATGCAAAGCCAGATCCAGGAAATGCATCGATTCGAAGTTTTCGGATGGTTTTCCCGAACGGATAATTATGAAATTGGTTTGAATGCAAACGGAAGCAGCATTATAGTGCCCAAAGGGATAATTAAAGGAACTTTAAAAGTTTTGCTTTGCTATATAATTTTGTCAGTGAATTATAGCGAAAAAGGTTAATTAAATTAACACATTTTGTAATTAAAACATAAAGCAATTTTCGATATTACTAAAAACGTTTAAAAAAAAACCCAAGGTCAACGGTAATGTTTGTTAGGGTTTAAGGCACGTGTTGTGCCCGAAATGGCGTAGTATTTTAATCCACTCAATTCAATGTTTAGTAACTACCGCTGTCAGCAGCACTTGATGAGTTATTTATTCTTATTGCCATTACCGGAAGCACTCGCGAAACTTTCAAGCACAACAGCAATCGACCTCAACTCCACCAACAGGTGTTAGACATAATTAATTCCAAGTAAGTGTGCAAAAGAAACCGATGAGCCCGCGGATTGTGGCGCCGGAAGCACACCGGCCCAAGTAGCTTCTAATCCCGACACCACCAGACCGTGGACCTGATCTTGCCTTGCCGTTCGAAAGTGCCCGAGGATCCAATAATCCGCCTCACATAAATAACCTTTCGATACACACGGTCGGGTGGCGGTGGCGCAGGCGGAATGCCGTGTAACTAGGGCACCCTCTTTCCGGTCCGATGTCCTGAGAAAAACCCGGCACCGCGAGAAGTTCCGCCAAGTGTCGCAGCACAGGCCTACAAAAGGATCGAACTACTACTACCTCCGTAGTAGCCTTCAGCCTTCCGTCGCCGTCCTGGGGCCTGGCATCGGTTAATTGAAATTTTAAATTAAAACTTATCAATTCCAATAAATTGTACTGTGCGCCACCGGAAGGAGACATAAATTGCAACTGTCTCTTCCGGGCTTCCGCCAGCCAGTGGTGCCGGTGGTGCTGGCTGCCCGGAACCGGAAGGCGGTGTAAAATTGGTTCAATTTGAATGAAAAACTTCTCCGAATCGGCCCGGCGCGCTGGAGCAGACGGGATCGGGACGAGAAGGACGCTTTCTTGGTCCCCCAGCCCGGCCGGTCGGTAGTTCGCCTCAGCAAGAACTTTGGGGTCCAATCTGCTCCTGCTGCCGGTGTGCCACTCGGTCCGTTCGTCCTTTTTCCATGGCCCGGTGGGTCATGGCACACCCGGCCCGTGGCACATGGAGTGGCGTGTAAGGACTCCCTGTAGGTTTGCTCTCCGCCGGCCGGCCGTGCCATCCGGAAGGTTGTTTGACATGCACGGGGACCCTGAAGCCTCAAGATGTGATCCAAACGGGGGGTGGACTCCAAAGATTGAGTCGAAAGGCAATGAACGGCAGCCCGGAAACCAATTGGTTCAATGTGGTGCCCCCGGGCCCGGGCTCAGGGCCGCGGCTGACGTGGTGCCGGGAGCCACGAAGAGTCTAAAATAAATAAAAACTCCAACTCCGAACGACACTTGCTGCCGGCCGATCGTTTGGCGATGGTTTTTCCCACGCCCACCGGAACCCGAGAGAGAGAGAGAGAGAAAGAGAGAAAATCGATGGCTCTTTTGTTTGTGCGAAAAAGGTATTTTTTTTGTTATTATTTGTGTCAATTGAATGTGACCGTACTTATTGGGGTTTCTCTTACCTAACTTTGCTTATGTTTTGTTTGTTAACACTGGTTTGTTTTAATTCAAGTGTTTTCTTTTTTCAATTTTAATTTTCATTGATTGTCACCTCATTTTCATTTTCTTTACCTGTTTTTTACAATTGTTTCCATGATTTTTAATTTTGGAAGAGTTTCTCCTCTTTTTATGCTTCTTGAAGTTAAATAGAACATCTTTCTGATAATACCTCACAATACATATTGAAATTAGCACGAAACGGGCTTCTTGGAGCAAGACAAATATGCTTCACTCTTTCGATTCTTTTTCCTTGCAAGGGTGCCGAACATAAAGCACCGGGAAATCGCAGAAAAATGTCGGCCGGTTGCTGGTGGTGGGTCTGCAGTTCGGTTTCACATAAATTTACTCTCGGCCCCCGAAAATGGCCTTGGGGGCCGCCGAACACATTTGGCAGTGGCGCGCTCCCCAAACTTTCGTTATTAGTTTGGACGTTAAAAGAATCGTTTTATTTTATTTCATTTTTTTCCGCTTCCGTTTCCCTTTTCGGGTTGTGCGTGCACTGGCGGTGGCCGTGGCGGTGGCAAGGAGGACGGGTTTTGGCGTTCACCTTCGCCCAGTGTGCACCAACTGGCGGAAAGTGCCACCGCGCGCCAGCTTGAACTGTCGTCATCATCGATGTATTTCTCTTGGTTCAGGGTGCGCCACCCCGCCCAGGCACCCACCAGGACTGCTGGCCGGGCGGACACGCCCGCATTAATTCTTTCAGTCACAGCTGTTTCCGTCCCATGCAAAACCGGAGTTTTCCTTCACCTCCTTCGGGGCACTCGGGGCGCCCGAAAAGCACTTTGAACGGATTCCACCGGGGAATGTCCGCCGCCGGCGCCGAAGGTCCTTTCTTGTTGGTCCCTTGGAACCCCCGGTTTTGCTGCGTGCTGCAGCTGCAGTAAGAATGATTTCCGGGTCCGCCGGTCCCGGGAGTCCGGGCTTTTTGGCCTGCAGCTGTGACCGTCCCGGGCCTCGCCGTCGTCGACAGGTTTCGAAGATGATTACCACGACGGGCAGCAGCAGCCCGACCCGAAAAGCACGAAACGACATACCGGGCGGGGAGGGGTTGAGGACCGTGATCGCCAACCGGCGCCCCACGCCGTCTCCTTGCCGCGCTGGTGACTAATGGACCATTTTCCGTCTCGGCACTCGGGAATATGCGGATGCGACCGGGCAACATTTGCGGTTTATGCGAAAATCTCAGACAGTTTGCTGCTGCCGGTGCCCGAAACTACCCGGGCGCGGCGTGGCGGCGCTGGCTGCCGGGCATGCAGTGGACCCCCGGACCTTTGAGGTTAGCAACAGAGCGGTGCACAACCGTGTTGTGCGTGTCGAAGCTCCTTCTGTGGGAACGGGTTTCTCCAGGCCGCCCCCGGATTGTGTCGTCTGGACCGACCGAAACCCCGATTCTGTGTGTTTGCTGTTTTTGCACATGTTTCCGTTATGTTCGATTTTGCTAATTTCAACTTTGCACAATTACACAAAGCCCAGCGGCCCAGTGTGCGGACTATCAATGTATGACACAAATTTGCTTTGCTGGAACCGATACGATTGTGTTTTCAGTTTTTTATCTTAATGTATTTTAATATCCTTCCTTTTTTCTTTATTTTCATCAGTTTTAGTAGTGTTTCTGCTTCATTTAACACGTTTGCGATAAGTTTTGTGATAAGATTGTGATTTTAGTTTGTTTCTTTTATTTTTTTTAATGTTCATTTTTCATCATTTTTATCAGTTTTAGTAGTTTTTCTGCTTCATTTATCGCTTTTGCATATGTCCAAATGTCATTTGTTGATTCTTTCCTATTCTATTCTTTTCTTTTGTAGTTTATTCTTCGATAATCGAAGTTTCCCAGAGTTTATGCTCGCTTTTTGTTCAAAATCTCTCAAAATGTTGTTTTCTGTTGTCTGTTGCTGGTTAATTGCGTCCGAAAGCGCAGATTTCAGTTCATCCACCTCTTGCGGTCGACACAAAGCATCTTTTCGGGTCACACTACATTCAGAGTGTCGTTTTATCTCTCACATTCAGCGTGCGCTTCGCTTGCAGCTTCCACCTAAGTCCGAGTTCCCCTAATGATCCGAATTGGGGGGCTCGTGTGCCCCCGCCCAGTTCACACGGTTCTTGTCGAGCATCGCTGGGAAAGGTTGCACTCGTTGCCCGAAAAGCCTCGCTACGCACGCAACGCGTCCCGTCCACTGCCGGGAAGGGCCGCTGCTGGGTGATTTCGATTTGATGCGAAGAGAACGAAAAACCCCAGCACCGAACTCTAATCCACCATTCCGACACGTGGGACGACACGTAGCGTGAAATGTAATGCCTTCGCTTCGGTTCGGTCGAATCGCCCGACCGACTGGGAGCACCGGAGCCTGGGTGGACCGGATCCTCGGAGCGACCCGGCAGGTGTTTTTATCTCCCAAACGTGTGGCCGCACGCAAACGGCGAGCGGGCTTAAGATGAACGACACGCCGTGGTCGGGGTTTGTGGGCGATAACGGAAATCTCAGTCTCGGACGCCCCGGAGGCGAGATTAAACCCCCCCCCCCCGGCAAATATTTGCTACCCAACTGTGGTCAGGTGCAGAACCGGTGTGAGGTTTTTATTTGCCGGACACGGATCCCGTCCCCGTCGGAGGTTCGGAATTCCGGGTGCGATACGATGAAAGTCCCCAGCACAACGGCGCTAATGCGGCTCATCGGACCGTTCCGAGATGGATTGTCTCACAGAGCCACGGGCGATGAGTAGGCAACCCCCTGTCCTCAGACCACAGCCTCATCCCGGGGGGATTCAAGGTGGAACTTTTGTTCCAAAACCACATCAACGTTTTTTCGACAGCCCGTTCTCTGTGTGAGCGACAGAGAGAGAGAGCAGGATGCGTTCTCCCCCCGATGGGGTGGCCCTAGCCACGAGAACCACGAAAAACTTCCATCCATTTCCCGTCCATTAATATTATGAGTGAGAACTCAAAATCTACCCGGGGCTCAGCGCACGTGGGGCCGCTGGTTCTTGGGAGAGGTCGGCACCAACAACAGGGCACGGGGCACGGGGCACGGGGCAGAGCAGCCAGTTGAGTTACCACACCGGGCGGAGCCACCGGCTGAGCCGGGGCCAGAGAAGAGATTAGGGGACGCTGGCGACGGGAAGGACCAGGTGGCTAAGCGTAGAACGCGCTCTCCGCCATCGGAAAACGGTCCAATGGCGGTGGTGCCGAACCCGAGTGGGCCCATATGTTCTATCTGTCAAAAACTTATGAAGAACGATATTTTAATATAGGTTATGTTCCTGGCTTTGGCTCTTCCGAGCGCGCTGGCTTTGGCGCGGATCCGGCACTTTTTTGCGGCGACTCCCGCCGTACGAGGCCACGAGACTTTCTCCGGCTCCTGTTCCCTTTCTCTGTATGTGTGCAAGCGTTTGTATGTGTCACACACGCTTTGCAAATCCAGCGTCCTGCGGCGGCATCTTCCGGCGCCAGAGTCGGCAAATGGACCGGCGATGGCGCTGCAGTTGCCGCCTTTGGTCTGCTGCCTCCCTAATAGCTGCCTCTGGCTCTGGTGCCAAGGGGTTCCGACATTTTTATAAATCGATTTGTGCAGATTGCCCTGGCCAGGTGCAAATGGTGCTCTCGGACACCAGCTCGCCAGGCTGCCGGTGCTAATCGCAAGCCACAGGAAACTAATTTGTAAAGTTTTCCGCTTCGCTCGCGATTTCTGTTCGCCGTCCGCCAGTTGTGCCAGGAATGCCAGGCACTCTAGAGGACTCCTTCATGTAACACCCTTTTTCTTTGTCGCATGATTTAACACAACGATAACAAAAACAACGGGAAGCCTTCTAAAAGGTTCATGACATTCACCACGAGGCCATGAGAAGTGTTCATTTAATTTTCACGACACTCGCGCACGTCCTTAGTGAGAGGTATGCGCTTTTCCGGGTGAACTGTCACGGTGTGTGAGTGGCCACGGGCGACGGGTGACGGGAGGGGGTCGTTTGGCCAGATGACTTTGTTTACATCGCCGACCGATAATTGCATGTTGTTGTGTTATCGCCCATTCGCACATTGGCCACCGCACGCGCCGCTGGCGAAAAGAAAAAAAAGGAAATTGGTTTTTTCCCGATCTCAGTTCCAGTCACACGACATTCTTTTAGACGGAAACATTACTTTTATAACAATTCAAATGTAAAAAAATATTACATTTAATAGTAAGTCAATAAATGTTGTAGTTACTTTACTCGGAATAGTACTTCATGAGGACTTTATTGTTAATTTATGACAACCATTGGATCGTCAGGTTCCTACTACGTTCTGTAATACCGAAACCTTGGGATGCACTAGCGGTAAAACAACTTCAATATTCGAGAACGGAACTTCTTAAAGTCTAGAAGACTCAAGCGGCAGCGGCAGTTATTATTATCTTATTTATGGTTCTTTCTCGGGAGTAAGGTCCACACCGATTTGCTCTTAGACCATGGCTTGTTTTATTCCTTCTGGTTCATATTTAATTTCTCATTTCTAAATAATTCGCTCCGTCGATTACACTATCTTGTGATTATCTGCCTGAGTCATTTGAATGCTGGATGTGCAATGTTGATCATTTGGCTTAGGATTGTAACTTCTAGCGGTTAATGTTTTCTATTTAATCAATTGTTAATTAAATAATTGTTTATTAATTTACCAATTGATATCGATGATCTCCACAATCCTAAAGAAACCTTGAATCATGACTTTCTTGGAGAGTAGTCTAACTACTTATTGACCCACGTGCCAATGGCATCGGTATTCCGGGACCTATCTCGCACACCTTAATCGTCTGTTCCACTTTAACATCGCTACCCGGACATTGTTCCCCACTGTTTTTTTGTATTGTTTTCGATTACCGCGGGGCATTTGGAGGCACCCTCGGCGCCATTTGGAGCCAGCCGCCGTCGTTATGAGTCCCGCCATACGCCACACGCGGCCTCACCGGGTTTTATTTACACTTCCACCAGAAATTCTTCCGTATCAGCCCGGGGAATGGGAACTCCCTCCGGGGGCCGTCCACCGGGAAAGAGGCGATGGCCAGCTGCGAGCGACAGTCGAGTTCGTCTCGCGGCGCGGCCTGGCAACAGCTGCTGCTGGCCTGTCCTGGCCACCGATGAAGGCGTGGAAGGCAAATGGTTTGATTTGATTTTGACAGCTCGCAGCTTTGGCCGCGGCCACCTTCTGTGCCAGTGCTGTACGCCCTTCTTTGCCTTCCTGTTTTGGTGTTCCCCCTTTTCTTCGGGGCCACCCAAACACACCCACCGCTCCTGTTGGTGTTCGGCGGGTTGCCTCCATTCAGGCGTTGTTTGGCGCCTTTCTCCCGATGCCGATTTTCCGAAACTCCGTGCCCAACAACAACAGCAGTTGTGGCGTCGGGCTCGAGCCTCGGCAGAACCAACCTTGCCCTGCATCGATGGCGAAACGTGCCGATGACAGTTTTTCTAATTGGAAAAAAGGGGTTGAATGTCAATTTAATCGTTTGACCAAGGCCCGGTCCCTGGTGAGAGCGAGAGAGAGAGAGAGGCTAAGTGCACCGTCTGCTTGCTGTTGTCTGATGTCGAAGAAAGCGGACACGACGCGACACAAATTCTCACAACCTTTCAACAACACGCGAGCCGGTGGAGAAAGCAACACGACGCACTCCACGGGACCTCCGAAAGGAAACACATTTGTCAGCAACTAACTTACCCCTTCGGTGGTCCCGCCGTGGCGTCGTGGAGCTACCCCAACCCGGCATCGGGAACGACGAATGAAAAATGGTGGACCGAGCACCGAGGTATCCTTTTTCGCAGATCGGGAGGACGCAAGGTGTAGCAACCGACGTGTGACGCGTCATTATGGCGCAACCAAAATGGAAAATGTGTTGCATTCATCAATCACAGCGCGAACATGGCGCCGGCCAAAACAAAACGGAACACGGAAAACACACTTTCCGACGGGGACAGGGGACAGGTTCGCCAACAACACCTGGTGTTGATGGTACCGGAGGAATGGCCGGGATGGTGAGATTCGTCCTGGAATTGTTGCACACTCCCATGTGGCCATATGTGGCGGGTGATTAGGTGCTTTCTTTTGTCCACGGGAACTACCACTGCGTTTGAAAACTCGGACACGTTTATATTTTGATGGAAAACTCGGGAAAGTATTTAATCTAAAAACCATTTTCTTACGGGCAAATAATTACTTGGTTGTCCTTTTTTAAATACCGGAACTGACGACTCGAAATGTTTAAGGACGATCACTGTGATTTAATGATCTTAATGATTAATGTTAAAACTGGTATTTTAATTAGTAAACAAAAAGTTCATAAAAGCACGATTAAATTATCGAAAAAGGTGATCAATCCCAATATTTTATACGACAATCGAAAGGTTACAAAATAAGGTGTTGTGTTTAGGTCCTTTAATTTACCTTCGTTCGCTAGCATTTCTCGTACTAACTCTTGTTGTTCTACTCACCGAAGAAGGTCTTATGCTGTGAAGGTCTCGCCATAAATCATTGTTAGTTTGCGTTTTTTAAGAGAGATTTTCTTTTTTGACTGACTAATATAATAAGCTTTCGCTTGTTTACAACCATTCCAGATGGCGTTGGACGGAAAGGCAATTAAGGAGGAAATCCCCGACAAGGATGCCTACGAGACGAGTGCTCGAAAAATGAAAGGTAAACTATGACGCCTATCGTGTCACTGCTGAACTACTTTCCCGCAGCTTCGGTGTCCCATCAGGAGGAAGCGAAGATCAGACGGGCAACAGGGCGGCCCGCGTTCTCATAAAATCACACTTTAATCGGCGCAAATTTGTTCACCGAGATCGCCGGCCCGCGACCGGTGTAATATTTCACAGCCCAGAGGGGAGGCATTAAATATAGTCCACCCACCCAACCCGGCCGCCCTCTTGGCCGTCCTCTTAATTGCAAATCAGGTGCTACATAGTGTTTACATTCCCCACAGCAGCAGCAGCCACGGCAGCCAGAACCGTCCTTTCGCTCGATTACATTCACCCGCACGCCCGCCTGGCAATCCTTCTGGGCCCGGGCCTGGCGCTTCTCTCTTATCAATTCCTCGAGCAGCGAACACGCTCGTCCCCCGGGTGGGGCAAGGAGAAAAAGGATCACCGGGGCACCGGGCGGGTTGTCATCTTTCTTGTGGTTTTCCCGCTCTTTTTTCGGTTTGAGGTTGCGAAAAGCGTTCGCTTGCCAGAGTCGCGAGTGCCACCGGGACGATAAGAGGTCGGGCACGAGCGAACACACACAGGCCATTTTGTTGGCAGGTAGGACCGAGGGCACGGGTTCGAGGAAGCGCAGGGATTATCGTGGGTTAGCGAAACGTGCCCAATCCCCCAGAGTGTGCGAAGGACATCACTTTCAGGATGGGGAAGAAATTGTTGATTCGCTGAAAAAATGTCCTCCGATTGAGTCGAAGATTTCTACGACCCCCCGCCCGAGGAGGGGAAACATGGATCGGCGAGTGTTGCTTTCAGCTACACATCTATCTTTCAACCCCCCAACGAGTGGGCGGCAGGCCGCGAGTGTACGGCTGTGATTTGATAAAGAAAGAATTATATGTTGGTTCGAGTTCGGGATGGCGTTTTTCTATGGCCCTTTCTTAGGTCCTCCTTGCCGTCGACGGGGAGGACGACTTACTTCTATCGGGTTTTCCTTTTTGTGGTCGCCAAGGATGGAGGATGATCGAAGTGGAATGGTTCTCTCTCCTACACACCGAGTCTCCGAGGGCTGACAGGGTGCTGATAGGCCAACCACCAGCTAACCAGAGCAACGAGAGCGAGGTGGTGGCCACCGATTCCATGAATCAGCAAATGTTTGCAAATTGGTAATCACGTCAGCTGCTGGACGATTTCCGCCAGAAGTGTAGACCGCGAAGTAGGTAGTTGTGGTGATGGCCGCCTTCCCAAAAGGGTGTCCTCTCGAGCGCCATCTCTCCCCCGGTCCGGGTGTGCGATCTGCGAAGTCTAGTTGTGTTGTGGCACCACCAGACGATAGAACCTCTGGTGGGCATCACCGCACAGTTTTGGGCTACGACTCGACTCGTAGGGCTTCAGGTGACAGGCGGTGGCGCCCGGTCCGCTAAAAGCCCCGCCAGGCAACCTCACACGGGTGGCGATTTTGGGGCCGAAGTGTTGCTCTCCTGGCACTTACTGGCGGCAGTCCCCGCTTATATGTGTGTGTCTACTTGCGGTTGGGACGAGATTAAACAGCCAGCCACTGAACAGTCCTTTGGGCCAACCGGAAAAAAGGGAAGCAATCCGACAACATAAAGCCCGGGTCCGGGGTCGGGTCGGGGATTCTTATCCCGGCGAGGACCAGCTCATTTGCATATCAACACGCGAGATGGATACGCGGAAAAAGCATTCGCCCCAGCGTCCAACTGTGCGGTCCGTGTGCTGATAATCCCAGCGCCACTCTGCGGTCGTTCGATTGATGGGCTGGATTGATAAGTTAATGGGATTTTTCGGAACTCGAGATTAGGTTTCTGACGGCTTTTAAGAAATTGAATAAGCATTTTGACTCGCTTATAATGGATATTATTGACAAATTAATTAATTGAACCTCGAAAGGAGGATCAGAAACGCCGAAAGAATCGTCGTTCGCTTCCGTGCACTGATCAATCAATCAAACGCAAGGGCCGCCCGACCAACCACCGATCTGATGGTTTTCCCACCATTTCCAGCGTAAACAAAACTATTTATGCAAATTGCGTGGCACCTCCGAGCTCCGAGGATGGGTCGAAATGGTAA
The DNA here is from genome assembly GCF_943735745.2 of Anopheles bellator. Taxonomy (NCBI): domain Eukaryota; kingdom Metazoa; phylum Arthropoda; class Insecta; order Diptera; family Culicidae; genus Anopheles; species Anopheles bellator. The sequence continues at coordinate 651,818 of NC_071285.1, read as the reverse complement.
TTGCGCCCTAAGTGTTGCGATGGGGGTTAACCACACTAACGAAGGCGCAAGATTTGATTGAACCATCCAGCGGCACCTCGTTCCGTTTCGCTCCGAAGCGATCCCATCGGACGGACACACCTCGCGAGCAGCTGAACTGAATCAACAACAGCACAACGCGGCGGTGTCCCGTGGAAATCGCAATCAGCGTGTAACCCGCAACAGGCGCAGCACCGGAAAGCGGTTATCGGTGACCAGCGGCCGCGCGGAGTGGTACGTGCGATAGCACTAAGACGGCAGATTGCTGGTCCAGCACGAACCTGGCAAATCCCAATTACAACGTCCCGACACTCGCTCGATTGGATTGGCTGAATGAATCAATCCACGTTTTGGGGCTCGCTCGTCGGGCACACGGTGCGTCTGGAAAGTTGGTGTCAATTACAAAAGCTTCCTTTTTTAGCAAGTCCCCAATTCGAATTGTGGGTCACTTAAAGAAGTTATCTACACTTTTCAATGTGTTAGGCAAATCATTGAAATTATTGAGTCCAAGTCCAAATCCAAACCTTTGCCCTGAAGTCCTTCGCTTCACATATTTTGTTTTTTATTTTGTCAAACTACCAAACCACGATCCGTTTAGCTCCTTAAGATACCGAATAGGGAAAGAATTATTTCTCTAATAAAATCACCTGAATACCGTGCGGATCAGGAGGCTCCTTATCACCGTCCGGCGATGGTGAAAACGATGCCAAACTGCGTTACAAATATTTTATTGAAACGCCGATCCCCGATAGTGGTGGGTGCCCATGTTTATGGCCTCATCACGGTAGGTAGGAACCGCACCGGCCGTGGCATTTGTTGTCCTTTCACACGCTTGTTTGTCTACGGCTGTCTTCACGTTGGCCGTCGTGCGCAAAAAAAAAACGAGAAGGATCCATCGGCCCACACGACGAACGGTGGCTAGGAGAGCGGCTAGCCAAAGTGGAGCGGCGAAAAAAAACCTCGGCAAAAGAAAACTGATCCTTTTTTTTCTTTCACGCCCACCCGGAGTGGTTCACGGCGGGCGGGGGCTTCGGTCGAGTGGCAATGCTCAATCCTTCGCCGCTGAGCGACAGGAGGGGAAGAGAAAAACGGGGTGGCGGACACAAACACCGGGAACTTCCCGCCGCAGAAAAAAGGATACACACAGGATGGGAAACATGACGGCTTGTGTGCATCCATCTGCAAAATCATCCCCGCCATTCGTCTCCGCTCTCTCTCTCTCTCTCTCTCTCTCTCTGTGGAAACGCCGCCCGTTTCCGTTCGTCGGATGGTAAATTAAGCCGCAGGACTCGCCGCAGGAAGGGTTCGGGCAAAGGGTCGCCGGCAAGACGCAGTCCCGAGCGCGCGCGCGAAAAAGAGAGAGACAATTGAGGAAAACCAAACCGACCAAAAAAAAAAAGAGCGGAAAGAAAGAAAAACATTGGAAAACATAATCAAACCTTCTGGCCCCGCGGCGGGGGTCGCGCGACGTGAGAAAAAAGGAACAGAGTGTGGTGCGAGAGAGAGAGAGATTTTTATTGCCACATTTTGATGCAATCGATGAATTTTCCCACCCGTTAACCGGAACACACACCGGGAAAAGCATCCCCAGTCGATTTCGCAACCGAACCGAGGTATGGCACATTAAGGACGATTTAAGGACGCTACCGTCGCCGTCGCCGTGGTTTATTGGATGGGCCCGCGCGAGAGGACGGCTCTGCGCGGGGCCCTGATTCAATCGCAGGACGTACCACACATGTCTTTATTTCACGCCCAATGAGGCGATCGCTGGTTTCGGAAATCGTTTTTGAATCACCCTCTTTTCAATGCCGCTGAGGCGCCTGAGGCCGATACGATGGTACGAGTTAAGCGGTTATTACCGCAGTGTCTTGTAGTAATCAATTAAAAGATCTTCAAATTGGCCCGGAATGTAATGCTTAACGTTTATTGCACTAGAATTTAGCCAGCATTGCCCTTATTATTCAATTATTCTAATTTGAAGATCACAAGAATTGGCAAGTCTCCACTTAATACAAACGATCAGTGATCGTAGAGCATTCATCTTTATAAAAAATACGTCATTTATTACAACTAAATCTAAAACTGAATCGAAGGTGTTGGAGTGTAAAAGAGACCTAGAAAAATATAAAGTAATTTAAAACATGAAAAAGGAAAAACATTTCACATTGCTGGCCTACAGGCAGTGTTGGTATTAATGCTCCATATAATGTCGATGATATCCTTATTCAATTTGGCAAACTTTGGGGAGTTTGCTGATTAAAAATTATTCACTAATCACCAAAGGGTCAATGTTAATAATTAGTTCAGAGGATTTTGAATTATGTTAGTCTCGAAGTTAACTCGTTAGTCTGAAGTTAAAGTCTCGAAGGAACTATTTTATGGTTGGCTAACTGACCTTAATATCTTGCAGTTGGGGTTCTCTCCTGACTAACTTGTCCCTCGGTACAGGTTCATCTTGAATCGATTTGCACCACCAAAATAGGAATAGTTTCTTTTAATATGTCTAAAGTTTAAACCGCAACTAGTTGATAGCATCCCGAGGTGGCCTCGGCCCGGTGCCGGCGATTTCCGGCGTTTTTCCAAGTAAAAGCACAATAATTGAACACTAACACGGCATTAAATGGAAAATAAACCGGCGCGAGCGTCTCTCGGGCCCATTCCTCAACCCCTGCGCTCGGCGAGGGCTGCTTTTTTTTCTCTATAATTCATTTCCAAATAGCCCCGCGACCGGGACCACCACCCACCGAAGCCGCCAGGCCGCACTCGGCAAACAAACCGGTCCGGCCAATTTTGCACAGCGAAACGCACATTTTCCGGAACAGCCGGTGTCCGCTTCAATGGCGCGCGTCGTTTATCCAGCTGTTACGGGCCAACCTCGTTCCCGCGCCGTCCGCCGCTTCCGCTGGTCCATTGCACAAACCTCAAACACGGCGATCTGACGCCGACCCCCTCTCTATGCAGTCTCCGATCCCGGGTCCCGGGTGGTGGCTGGTGACAATTTCCCAAATAAACCGACAAACCGCGGACCCCCGTGCGCCACATATGGTTGCTGTTTTCGAACAATTTATATAAAATAGAAAAATAAATATTTTAATACTCCACTCCGCTCCGCGCAGGATCCGCGCGGATGTCACGCACGGACACACGGGGAGACCCTCGCCGAAATAATGGGAAAAAAGGCCCAACAACCCGATTCACGAAATAAAATGGAAAACTTAACACGCGATGCGCCAGGATATGTGTGCACCGGCCAGCTGCAAATTTTCCCGATCGCTGCACACTTTCTGCATCGGCGACACTCTTGGAAAAGGCGTCCCGAGAAAGAGACAGAGAGAGCGAATCCTCGGGACTCGATTAAATTTAGATGGCCTTCCCCCCATGGTTGCTTTCGGTGCGGTTTACGCTTCGCCGCTAATTGCCATTCCTCTTGGTCCAGTCAGAACCGCTCCGAAGTATACCTTCCTTCCTTGGAGAGTTGTTTTGACGTTTGACCAACAGGTCCAAATGATCGAAGTGACACGCAAATTCGATAACTTTACACGTCAACAGCCCCCGGGAACGAATCTGCATTACGTCACCGACAGACGGCGAGGTGTCCTCCGGCTCGCGCCAGACACTCTCGTCGATAATGACAAAAGCCAACTGATACGGACACCGTCTACCATCGGCCCGCTGGAGTTGGACATTAACCGGAAGCTGCTCCGGGCCCTTATGGAGCGAAACAGAATATAAAAAGGCCGGAGAGCGAGAGAGAGAAAGAGAGAGCGGACGCTACGCCGGAGGCTACATGAAGACGACTGACAATGACAAGGCCACGCCAAGTGTGCGACCCTCCAGACCAGACCGGTTGCCCCGCCGGATATTGGCGTGGAGGCGTAAAAGGAATTCCAAACACCATCAGCACCAGATGGCCAGCCAGCAGCAGTCGAGCGAGAGTGAGAGGGATAGAGCGAGCGCGAGTGTCCCGGGCCCCAATCTGCTGGTGCTGGAAGTGCCTCGGAGCTCGGACGAGGAAAGTAATAGAAAACAGAACCGGCCGCCGCTGCTGTAATGAAATGCGCCCGCTTCTGGTTGGGTCGTGTTCAGGATTTGGTCTGGTCCGTGGCTGGTCTGGACGTGTGTTGCTGCGGATTCGGGGAAGGCCATCCGGTTGCTGCGAGGTCTGGTTCCCGAGGCAGTTGGCGGGAAGCTCATCGTCGGGTATCTGGTGCGCCCGGGAAGTGATTAACCCCTGGCGCGCGCGACGCCGGACGTCAGGAACGGCTGGCTGGCTGGCTGGCTGGCCCCGGTCGCGACGACGAAGATGCCGATGGTCAATGGTGAAGTTTTTGGGGCTCCTCCGGAGGTCACGGTATCTTCATTACTGGGCCCGCGTGCGCCCATCTGGCGCAGCTCCGGTTCTTATCGCCCGTTGCTCCGGGTGCCGGTTCCTCTGCAGCCGACGGGTCCGCTAGTGCGAGTGAATGAATGCTCTTCACTGCCAGCGCCAGAGGGCGCTGAAGCTTTTGGAGCGGGAAGTCCAACGCAGTCCTCGACTCGAGAGATGATAGAAGCCGACCCGGCGCCGTGGTCTGCTATCAAGATCGGCTTCCGGTTCCGGCCCGGGGCTTCGGGGCCCGTCTGCTCAGCGTCTGTTCCGGTTACGGTCCGGTGGCAGCCAGCGGTCCCGCCAGCTGCCTACCAGCGGCTGCCAGTGACACGCGGCCCCATACAATGCCGATTTATAATGATTTGTGAATAACATTTTCGGTCCCCGAAGATGCTACCCCCGGCGAGTGGCGAGTTCTTCCGGTTTCCGGTTTGCAAAGGACGACTCTTCTTTGTCAACATTCGGACGGTGTCCTTTTTCTTGGTTTCGATTAAATAATTAGCCCGGGCGCCGAGTCCTGGTTGAAGTGGAAAGCGATTTTCCAGACAGATTGCTGCCCCTTGGCACGAATGTGTGTTGGGCCAAGCATCCCGCATCCGGATCGATCCGGAAGCTATCACCGGCAGGCAGGCAGGCAGGCAGAGGGATGCTTCTTGTTCTTTTGTTCAACATTGTCCACCTACCTGGAGTTCTAAAAATAGTCTTGCCCATTGGTGTCACTCGCCGGATTTCTTTTGCAGACAAACGTAGAGCCGAAGTTGTGCAAGTCTTCATTCTGCGGACGGTTTGTTTGTTGTCCCCCGGACCTTTCCTCCGGCCAGCATAAGTTTAGAACGGTCGACCGACGGTCTATCTGATGTTACGCAGGATCTGAGGACGCACCTCCAATTTGAAGCCGGAAGCTTCGTGGCTTTATGTAAGATTTAATTACCGGTTGGTGTTATGTAAGGTACAAGTAATTATTGGAGCTGTTCTAAGTTTATGCTGTTGCATCACTTCTTTATGAACGTAACCTTCCTCTGTCATGTTTATATTAGGATATTCTTTCTTTTGTTTAAAAGCATTTTTTTAAATTGTCTAAACTTGTCGCTTTGGCCCCTTTTATCAGTTGTAAACGTAAGGACACCATGCCCTACACGGTCTCGATCTGAACAAACCTAATTCCGCCCGATCTGTCACACGGGATCAGCGGGCGAAGCTCGATCCCCACACCTGGAGAACCACCGCTCGATGGTCCCTCGAATCTATCTCGAGGCATATGCCCGGGGCGCCCCATATCGGCAATCACTGGGCCCGGTTTGGACTGCTGCTGGATCGAATCCGATAGCGCATATGGTTGGAAAGCTGCAAAACAAATGTAAACTGCCATAAATTGCCGCATTAGGGCACACCCGAACGCCATCGCCGGTGACGTTGATCTCTCAGAGCCAGGAGGGGGCGAGCATGATGCAAGTCGTAATCTATCTTCGTACAGTCGGCACCCCCTCAGGGATGGTTGTTGCGCCACCCGGAGGACGAACGCCCCATGTTTGTCTTCACTAATCCTCGGCACCTCGGTTCCTCGTCGGTACTAGTTCTAATGATTGTTGATGACAATCTCCCGGCCTGGAGTGGTGCTACTTTTGTGGATTTATCTGCCGCTCGGTACGGAACGGACATCTCCGGAGCAATGTGGCCTAGTTTTTGAGGAAATCATTCCCCTTTTTCCAATACCATCAGTTCAACGTTGAGTGGGGTATGTTCATACATCACTCAAATATTGTTTTGAGTTTGAGTTTCAGTTGGTAAGCAGATTAGTTATTGGATTGATTCGAACGATACGTTTCCCTTGCCGAATCCATACGTTTCAGAAAATCCTGTCGTTCCTTAAGTGGAAAGATTCTCATGCCGTTCATATTAATATGTTTTAGGTACCAATGTCGATATGTTGATTGATCGCTTTTTGATGTTTTGAAGGACCGTGTTTTAAGGGAGACAGATGTTCGACTTTCGAGAACTTGCCAAAAGATACTGTTTCCGCTTCCGTTTCTTCGTTTTTTTCCTATTCTTTGATGAGTATTTTTACGCACTGAAAAAACTTTACCTTATTCTGCTTCCGGCTAATCGCAAGACGGAAAGCGGAACATAGATGCGTATTTTTAGGGACCAGCAAGAAGCACGTGCAGCAGAACAAAACTTTGGCCAGCACGAATACTGTTTTGAACAGAAAAATATCTCGCCATACGTGAACTTCCTTGGCGATCGCTTCAGGGGAACCAATCCCTCTGCTCCTCGAGTGTCTGCACTCGAAGCGCATCAAACGAAATGGCCGAGTTACGCTACGCTTTACGCATCCCGCCGGAGGTGAAATTGTTTCATCAATGAACTTTGTAGGCCCGGTTCCGTGCGTACTTTCTAGGAACCGCGAAAGCGTAGTTTCGGCAAACGTGCCTCACGGTTGGGTGATAAAAGTTTTAAAAATATGAGGTTGAGGTACTTAAAATACTACATGGCTTGGCAAGCACAGGGTTCCCCTGGGTCTTGTGGTCAGCCAATAAGTTACTTGAACCTTTCGAGTCTGTCGCTCATTGAAGTGTTTCCTATTGGCAAAATATGTGTTCGAGGAAATTTCATAGTGGATGGTCTTCAGGATCGGAATAAATAATCCTGCAGACCAGCATCCGAAAACTCCAACATCATGTGGCCCCTGATCGACAGCCTGGCCTGACGGTCACAGGAGACCTCTATTATTTCGTGTTTGCTAAAACAAATAGCGTTCCCAAATAGCTTTCCTCGGCCGCCCTCGGTTGGACCTATTCGGCCGAGATTCCCGGGATGGTAAATACGGGGAACACAAACACCGGCTTACTGTGAGGCCCGCATCTCTGGCTGGGACTTGCCGACTGGCCCTTTGACCGTCGAATCGAGACATACAACTGTTATTGCAAGAGCGACACAGCAGCCCACATCGCCGGATCGGAGTGTTAGGTGGACAGCCCTCTGCACCGGACAGCTCGGTCTTCGGTGTCCACCTTCAATACTGACCCAAGGGGGCCAGTGTGTGCGTAAATGTGTCCCCGGTTTGCGGTCCTCCGAGTACACACCGGTACAGGTGTTAATGGGGGAGACCTCCAGCAGGCTTCATTTGCAGAGAGACTTCCCAGCCGCGTCAGGAACCGGAACCGCGCGTACAGTGCCTTTGTTTGTATGCGTGCGCCCGCGCGCGCCTCTGTGTGCGAGGCTTTTCATCCCGAAAGCGTCTCTGTGGCCCCCTGGACCGCCAACTGCAGCCATTGTTCTCCGATGGTGGTCACACACGCGCTGGTCCTGGCGACCCCGGCGTGTGGTCACTGGCCCCAACATAGGGGGGTTGGCGGTGGCCCATATTTATAATGAGACTAACCGCACGATACCGAAACCCGAAAGCACCCGGAAATATCATAAATAAATATTGTGCAGACCAAAGTGTTTGTGACGGCGTTCGCCCGACGGGAGACGTCTCCGTGTCCCTGCGGTCTGATGTCTGGCGGAGTCTGGTTCCGGTCCTCGTTTGGTCCTTTGGTTCCAGCTGCAATCTAGAATGATCGAAATGACCACCCCAAGCTCTTTGATTACCCGTTCTGACAATTTTGTAAAATACAACACAAAGTGACAATTACAATTTTAATGGTTCGCTCCGTTGAATCGATCCGATTGTGTTGGGACCGCTATTTATCTTCGCCGGTACAGGGCTGGCTGTTTGGCACCGACCGCACTCTATCAACAGCAACCTGTTTGGTTAATAAGCAAACACCAAACAGAAGGTGAAGGAAGAGTTTTAGCGCGCCTTTCGTCTTTTCGGCTTCTTTCTTCACCACCTTGAGGGTAAACGATCTTAATCCAATTTGTCCAACGCGCCGAAGAGAGAAGGTACTTTCGGTGTCTTCAAATTTACATTTCTTAAAACAATATTATGACGTCCGACGACGACGACGACGACGGGGTGTATTGATTTAGCCCATCGTTAGAGGGTTCCCTCAAACTTCAGCCCAATTGCTTGTGTGTTCAGCTTATGCGGAATACTCCGATGAGTCACCAGCAGCGACGGACGTCAGTAGCGAGTATTTGGGGTCGTTCAATTAGGACACGAAGATCGCAATCGCTGGTTACAGCACGCCGTGATCGTGATTGAATTGAATTCTCCACCACCAATCAATAATCCGAATCTCGTTGACCCGATCGATGAGCGGACGATTTTCAAATTAGAAAATTATCACCCCAGGTTCGTGGCCAGGATGCACTGCTGCTGCTGCTGCTGCTGCCGTGTGCGAAGGAAGGAGTAGTTTTATTTCTGTCCATCGCCCGCTGCTGGCCACATCTGGCGCGCTGTCTGGGATCGATGGGATCCGCATCGGGAAGGAAAAACAGAACGCCCCTGCTGTTGCTGCTGCTGCGGCTGCTGCCGATGTCCAGATTGAGCCGCTGTTACGGAGCATTGTTTTTATGCCTTCTCCCCTTCGGTTACATTCGGAATGGAACCGATGTGTCAGCTGCAAACAGCAGCCCCAGCAGCATGTCGCGTCGTCCACCTGCAGTGATGATATTTTACATTCAGCCAGCGTGCACAGTCGGAAGCGGCACCGGGGCGCTCGATTAGCGCTTGAGCCGTTGGCACCTGTCACTCGCAAGCCGTCGATTCCAATCGATTAAATAAGCAATTTGAGGAGAGCAAAAAAAAGGAGGATATGGGGCATTTGTACACTCAGACTGAGCTGCGATTTTCACGCGCGCCGATGTCCCGCTATCGTCCCACGGATTAAAATCCGTTCCCATTGATTGCACCAACGAGCGAGCAAGGATTGGAGTGGCCGAGTTCGCTGAACCAAATTATGTTCCCTCGTTTTGGGCGGTCGGACCGCCCGATGTACGGATTATGTTTCGATCTTTATTACTCGACGACGACGACGCATCGCATCGGAAGCTCCAAGTATGGGGCCGGTTCAGGAGTGACGCCGATGACTGACGCCTCTCGATTCGCGGGCGGATCTCGTGTTTAATGCTCCGGCTGTGAGTTTTCTCACGCATACCGACCGTTTCGTTTGGCGCGAAAGATCGACGCTGGTTTGTAGCCTATCATCGTTGCGCTATCGCCGGGCTTCGAATGTCCCGCACAAAGGGCCACTGACTCCGATTGTGGGACAGAAAGCGTCTCGAAGGATACGTTTTTCCAGAAAATGCGATGTAGCATTGAGCAAACAAAGTTTATAGTTTTCCTCAAATTTTTGTGGCAAAAAGTTACTCCGTTTCCAATTTGACTTGTTTTGTACGCAAAAAGCGAATTATGTCCATCGCCCGCACCCGGACCCACTGTTCCCTCCGGCCGGCCGGTTAAAGGAAACGCCACAAAAAGCGCGTCAAACCATGGCTACGGGCCTGCCAGTGTTTGGCATAATAGGTTCAAGTGTCATGTTCGCAGAGAGTGTTGCAGTGTCGTGTGTACGGTGATGCACTTGCACTCGGGACCCCGAACAACACGCGTAAAAAAAGGAACCGGAAACAGCATTTGCACTTGTGTGCGATCAAACTGCTTTTGATTGCACTTCACCGGCCCGGCCTCGGCCCGGCAACCGGCCACGACTGGAGCAATCGAGAAATAGTTTTGCACCATCTCGAGAGCCGCATCCTGCCCCCCGGCGACGGTGCCGGGATTCAATCGCGCACAGTCCAAAGGACTTCCCCGACAATCGTCCGTATATTGCTCTTTTAGTGGGCGCCGTTCGATCCACCAGCAATAGAGAGATGGTGTGACGATGATAACCTGGTGCCGTTGCTGTTGTCGGGACCCCCGTCGGTGACACCGGATGAAGCCGGGTGCGAAAAGGAGATATTTCGCTCTGTCACCTTCCACCGGCCAAGTGAACGATTGCATCGCACGGCCCGGCTCGGGATGCACCGTGATTTTATCAATTGGAAACCTCGGAAGCTCCGGCACCGGCACCGTGTCAGCCGCAGCAGGGTCGGCGGATGTTTCGATTCGTGAAGTGATTCGGAATGTTTTGAAAATGCACAAAATAACAGTGCGCTCAGCCAGCCGTTTTCGATGCGATCTTCGTGTTGCCGGATTGTTTGGGTCCGCCATTTGCACCGCAAAGTTTAACGGTGTTTTATGCTTGTTCCGGTCTCATAGGCACTTTACACGTTCGGTTTAGTAATTGATGGCACCGATCATCTTTGCAATGCTATAAAATTCTTCTCGGTCTCGGATTGGTTTGTACCTCGCTTTTAACTGTAAGTAGGTTAATCACTCAGACGGATGGCCTTTATTTTTGTTTATTTAACTTTAGCGAATCAACCTCAATATTGTGCTATGAAGAAGAACATTAGAAACAAGAAGTCTGTATTTAAAAAGTCATGAGAAGTTTTTAAAATTCATTGGCAATTATTGATTACTTTTTAATCTTTTAGACTTTACGTCTATTTTAGGCCACCATGGAATGGATACGAATTCGTTTAGTGCCCTGTTAAGGAAGTCTATTATTTATGCTACAACTTATGCTTCCAAAGCAAACGAACTCATTTGCGTAGCCTTGAGTTCTTTATGAGCTGCTGAAACGGCAACAATCCTGACACAACGCTGGTCCCGATGCCGGTTCACATGTCACAACCTCGGCCACACTGACGTCCTGGTCCTTAATATGTTTTTTACATTTATTTTATTTCCACCACAACCGCGTGGCACACCTGACTGCCGTCGTCCTCCCTGCGGGGCGCCCTGGTCACGGGGCCAGGCGACCGGCGGGACGGGGCCACGAATGAAATTATCCATTCATGGCAAGTTTTTGGTTATGACAGTTTTGTAATTAGTTACAAAACTGATTGGTTGACTGGTTGGGCCGGGCACCGGATTAACGTGTTCCGCAGTTCCGGCTGCACAGAGCGCTGCGCTGCAGCCATCATCGCCTGCACTGCCACCAGGAACCCCTTCGTTCTTGAAAAGGGCGGGCGAAATGAAGTAAAAATAGTGTTCCACCTGAGCCACGGGACTCTGCGGGACCCACGGCAGAAGGCTGAATGAAGGCTCCATTGGCTGTGTGTGGTCCTCGAATGCCCCCCCCTTCCGTGTGGGTCCCACAGCCTGGCCCCGGGAATGTGGAAAATTACACTAAAAGCAATGGCGTCACTCACCAGGCGTCTCCATCCCGTCCTGCGGGGGGTCGCTTTGTCGACATGCATTTTTACCCCTCCAGGACCGAGGACCGACGAGGATCTGGCATTGGCGCCTGGGAACCGATTTTGATTGAAATTTCAATTAATTCCTTTCTTTGGCCGAGCTCGCTCTGGAGCTGTCACCTGCATTGACTGATTTTTCTTCCCTCTCTCTCTCTCTCTTTCTCTGTCGCACACACATAGGTAAAGAGCAGTGTCGTACACCGGACTCACCGGAAGGGGCCCGCGTGGTGGCCCCCCGTTCGCCGATCTCGCCCCAGATTTCCCACCACCACAGCACGCTGGTTCCGCCGCCGAGGTCGGCGTCGTCGCAAGTCAATCGCAACGGGAGCTCCTCACCGACGGGCCTCAACAGCGGCAGTGGCAGCGGGGGCAGCGGGAGCCTCGGCAGCCT